>NC_133657.1:59121686-59387977 GCF_009905375.1 Apium graveolens
ACACCTGGGAGGAAGGGCCCTCGCTTACAAGATAACTCGATTGGGGTTCTACTGGGCAACTATGGTAGTAATGCAGGCTTATGTGCAGAGATTGACAGATGCCAGAGGCAAGCTCCGATAGTACGACAGTCCCCAGAGAGGCTTACATCGATCAACACCACCTCCGTTTTACAATGTGGGATATAAACATACTTGGACCATTTCCTATGGCATCAGGACAGAGGAAGTTCATTGTGGTAGCCATAGACTACTTTACAAAGTGGATTGAGGCTAAGGCACTAGCCAAGATAACCACCAAGCAAATTACCCAATTCTTCTGGGAGAATGTTATATGCCGAGCCGTTATGGAATCCTGCGCATCCTTGTCACGGATAATGGGAAACAATTTGATAATGCAAAGTTCAGAGAGTACTGCGATGATAACAGCATAGAACTTCGCTTCACATCGGTTGCACATCCTTAGGAAAATGGGCAGGTGGAAGTTACTAACAGAATCATCCTTGATGGACTTAAGAAGAGGGTGAACGCTCGAGAAACACTTGGGTGGATGAGCTGCTACCTATACTGTGAGCGTATCGATCCACCTGCAAAGTGACAACTGAAGCTACCCCATTCATGCTGGCTTATGGAACCGAGGCAGTGGTGCCCCTTGAAATCACTCATGGATCCCCTAGGATCGAAGCTTACGATCCAGAGATAAATGAAGAAGGAATGAGGCTCGCTCCCGATCTTATTGACAAGGTCAGGGATGAGGCCAATGCCCGTAATGCAGAGCATCAATGAAGAGCCTCCCTCTATTACAATAGACGGGTTAAAAAAAGGTTCTTTCAACAGGGAGATTCGGTTCTGAGGAAGATTGAGGCATCGGGAGTAGGGGTGAGAGGAAAACTAGCCCCTAACTGGGAAGGACCTTATAAGATCAGAAAGACACTGGGACGAAGACCTACAAGTTGGAGACCCTGAATGCGATGAAGTGCCTCACACTTGGAATGCTTCAAACCTGAAGATTTATTATGTTTAGGACATTCACTACATGTTCCTAGTACTTAGTATTAAGTTTATAAATAAGGTCGACGAAACCATCTTATGTAATGGTTGAACCCATTTCTTAGAGATATTATCTATTTATGCAAGTTTATTTCTATCATCTTGTCTACCAATTTATTTAAGTACGAGCATCTAAAGAATACAAGTCCCGAAGGACCAATGCCGAAAATAAAAGACAAGTATGAAATTAAATTAAATGTAGTGCATAGATAAAATATCCCGAAGGATCATAAGTTAAACTCCCGAAGGACCAATAGGTTATAGATCAATAAGGTTCAAATTAATAAGTTCTGAAAATGAAAGCCACATACGGCAATCAAGGCCATGCAAGGCCATCATTCACTCATTATAAGAGTCCTCCCCCTCGCCATCTGAGCCTTCCTCAGAAGAAGAACCACTGCTCCCTGGAATCGGCTCCCTCATCTTCCTCGAAGGGCTGCCCTGGACTTGGGGCTACCAGAAGGGGCTTTGTCCTTTGAGCCGGAACCGGAACCCGAGTGACTGGAGCTCGACTAGGGCCTCATGCGAGGAGTCGAGGGCATAAATCTGGAAGGTTGCTCAGATAGGTCCATAAAGGCAGCTGTTAGGGGCAAGATAGAAGGCTTGAATCAACCACATCCGGCCATACACCTTGAGCATCTTTAACTCCCCTATTCTAACCTATTTCCAGGTTAATAGGGTGCATCTCGTCATCGTGCTCAACCATCATTGTGGTGAACCTAGTGGATCTGTGATAAGCAGCCTCGAGGTCCTTCCATTCCTTCTTCCTCTTCTCCTCCGAGCTAGCATATTTTTTCTCCTTGATGATGAGCTTTCCCTCCACTTCATGAGCCCTAGACTCCCACTCCCCCGAGGAGATAGTCATTTACTTCATGGTAGTCACTTCTCATTTTGATAGCTTGAGTAGAGGACGCCACGAAATAACATTGGCCTGACAACGAAAATATGAGTTTGAGTATAAAGGGCCGAGCCCCCAAGGAGTGATCCCTATAATATTTTCCAAGTTCTAAGAAAAAGAGAACTTAGGAAAAAATTTACACAAGGAGAAACATACCTGATAGAGGGCTTGAGCTCCCAGCATCTCAGCCTCGAGGAGTTTCTCACCGGAAGAGACGAATAAGAGGTCGGGAAGAGTATTCTAGTTTTGCAACCACTCAAGAGGAAGAGCTGGGTTGTCGAGAACGGAGTCATTGGAAGAAATACCCCATTCAGGCTCGAAAGGGGTCCTGGCACTCCCATCAAAATCCTTGGCCCTCTTAAGGCCAGATCCTGATGTCTCGAGTAAGGCAGGGACCTTAGGAATATGGTTGGCCTTCTTGATCACATCTCTGGCCATCCTTCATGTAGCATCATCGCTCGGCTTGGCTTTAGCGTCAAGAGCCTTAGCAGCTGAAATAAGAAGAAAAGAAACAGAAGTAAGAATAAACTTGCACAAAGTAAGGGAAAACAAGGATAAACGTAAGGTCCCATAAAAGGGCTATTTTAAGCTAGAAGGGGGGTTGAATAGCTTAATTACCAATTTAAACATTGTTATGGCGTTATAAAATAATTTGTCCCTTTTTAAAACTTTACCGAGTGGCTATGCAGTTTATATGTGCGGAAAAATAAAGTGCAAGGAAAGAAAATACCACAAGGTGATTTTATCCTGGTTCACGATGGCGCAACCTCTAATAGATTCGCTCACCCCTACTCCAGTCCCCGAGCTCCTCTCCCGGACTCGGGATTTTCCCTTATAATAAACTAGCTCCTTTAGTAGGCAGAGAAGCCTTTACACCCTTACAAGTATTTATCTTGGTGCGTAACACAAGGGTCACCACCTCAAAATAAATGTAATACCTACATAACTTATCTTAGACTATAACTCCCCGCTATTTCTTCAAAGTTGTTGTAGAACCTTTGTGTGGACTTGGCTTCCTTAGCTTTTGTCGGTCTTGGATCTTAGTGATCCGGTCTTGGGTCTTTCCTCTTCCTCACGGTATGAAGACTACTAACTCCTCGTTCGTACGTCTAGGACTTGGGTCTTAGAACGAGAATCACCTCACGAGACAATAAATAATTTTCTCCGAGAAATGCCGATTTTACGAACCGAGAGAAAATTACTATAAGTATACAGAAATGAGTTGCAGAACTGGATATTAATATTCCAATCATGAATATTAATAAACTTTGAATAAAACTCTTTTTGATTAATGTGAGAATATATTTTTGAGCGAAAAGTGAAATATTTTTTATATAGCACGAGATCTCTAAAGAATATTTCTGATATATTCCTTATTCGAGCTTGTTGCCATATTCCTGTTGCAACACAGATCTAAGAAATATCATATCTTGATGTTTCTTCTTTGATATGTTGCCTTAGAGATATATTCCATAAAGATAAAATTTTGATATTTTGCAAAACTGGAATATCTCTTTTTTATGTTTGAGAGAAATGATTTTGCTAGTTTGACTTTTTGACTTTGATTTGGATCAATTAAATTTATGTCCTAATGGAGAGGATATATGTATTCTTAATTTTATGTTTAATCGTACAAATACCAAAATAAATAATATATCAAATATATACTTTCAATCTTCCCCTTTTGATATTTTCCAAACAAACATAAAATTATCAGTGTGTGCTTCCCCTTGGTGTATGCATGAATTTTTAAAAGGTATTTTTCACATGAAACATTTAAACTCTTAGAAAGTTTTAAGCTCCTTTCTTAAAAATCCTGCAAAATAATTTGTTAGATTTATCATAAAAATAGAAGTACAGATAAATCCTTGTATATCAAAAAGATAGCAATTTTCTAAAATTTGAAAATGGGGGGTCTAATTTCTCTTCCCCTTTTGTTTGGTACATGCTAAAAAGAGTATATATATTCGAGGAAGAGTTTTATCTAAAAGCATTAACTTTAGAAAATATGGAATTTGTTCATAGATCTAGTCAAGTGTATGTATCTTGATGAGAAATGAGCATAAAAGAATGAATTCAAAATTGTATGCATGGTATTTTTAATCTGTTTTTGCATGTATTGATCTTAACTGGAGTATTTGAGAAAAGTGTAACTTGTGTAACCAAATACTTAATTTTAAACAGTAATGCGATACTTTTGAGATATAATCCATGTAGTTTAACAAATCAGTTGTATAAATCCAATTTTATAGCATAAATAGGATTACTTGACTGCCCCCCCCCCCCTTTTGAGAATACTAGACATTTGTTTTAACTATGAGTTTTATTTGATAGTAAACAATAAGTCAGTGATTTAACATGCATATTTAATAGCTGATTTTGAAAGCTTGTTTGTATTTCAATTATTTCAGATTATGAAAGCCATTTGTGTACCTTTCCAGTCTAGAATTTAACATGATGCACGAAGACAAGAACTGTGTGTTTTAATATATTTTAACTGGGCAAACATAGTTTACACATACTATCACTTATACAATCGTTCATCTTTTTATAAAGTCCAACACTAATACATACTAGTTGATATTATTACATTGAACAAGGTCTAATACAAACTAACATTCTGTCTAAAAAAGATCTAAATTAATGACAGCAGCCAAGTACGGTTTTTACAAAACCGAACAACTAATACGATCTAGTGTGACTGATTTACTAAATAGAGACTATACTTCACAGATTTATTTAAATCAGGCAACCTTTGACACGGGATATAATACACTCAACTAAAGCCTTTTTAATCCGGAAAATACAATAGTTGAATACATGGAGAATCTAATACATTATAATGTCGATCAAATAGTGAAACTGAGAACAAAATGCACATACCTTTAGTGTTCATATTTTACTGGGATGGTTTGTGCATTGATTAGTGTGAGTAGTATAGATAAGATATATAAGGAATAGTGTTTTTCTCACCTTTTATACCTTTAAAATGAGCTCTTCCTGGAATGCATTATACTGAACAATATATATCTAAATTCTGCACAAGGATTAGATTGCACAAACTCATAATTTTATACCAGAAAAAAGTCAGATTTGACTTTATTCCTGCATAGATTGGTTAGTGAATTTAAGAGCAAACTTGTAGTATAAGTATGATAGGATATGCAACACCAGAAGTAACAGAATGTAGATTATATTATATGGAACATAAATGTTCATATCAATCAGTGTGGTTCATTGATTAAATAGAACAAAGTTTTACATTTGTGTTAAAAGATTACAAAGCATAGTGAGTGCATACACTCCATCAAATCCAACCAAAGTTAAACAATAATTCAAGATTACAAACCAATAAATAACACAAAGTTTTTTTTAAAAGTTACAAATACATCAGAAAACAGCAAAATAGGTACATAACAGCAAGTACCTGCACAACATCACAGAGTAGACCTCATCAAACAGCAGAATTAGGCAAACTTAACCAATCACATTTCCATCAGCATCACAGACATGGATTAAATCAGGAAAATTATTAATAAATTGACCTCTAGCTCCAACACCTACTTCTTCTAACTCATGAATCATTGCAGTATTCTCACTCAAAGGGACTTGATAAGAATTGACAATTTATTGATCAAACATGCAATTTGTTCCTAGTGTAGATGCAACTAGGTTTTCTAAATATGCCATCCTATGTTTGCAAGATGCAGTGACTCCCTCTAATTCTCCTACTTTCTCCTTAATCTCATCATTTTCAGTTTTTACTCTCTTAAGTTCCATTTTTAGTTCATTAAACATGGCCTTGACAGACTCAAATTTAGAGAGAAATACATCTTCCGCTCTGATGAACTGAGGAATGATAACAAGAGTGACCTCTTGAGGTTCACAGTGTATCAGGGGCACTTGTGGCCTAAAATGGTCATTGGTGATTTGAGAATCAGCCAGATTTGCAAAGATTCCAGGTATTGGAATGTTGTAGATTGCAAAGAAAGATGTAATTAACATTCCATATGGCATATAATCAACAAGATGAGCATTTATCATGTTCAATATAATGACATAGGAGATACTGAAATTAATTTTGTTATTGAAAAGCATATGCATGATTTTCATATCAAAGAAGTCAAAATACTTGCTCTGATTAGGTTTAGGCATAACATTAGACCTAATAATGAGAGCAAGGTGTTGGAAAGTGCTAGTAAAGTGTTTAAAGTGAATACCACAGTTGACATCACAGAGACCATCAGGCACATCAGACTTACAAAACATACCTACCATAAGTTCAAATTCAGACTTGTTAAACACAAACAGAGAAAATATGTCCTCACATGGCAACTCTCAAAGATGAAGAGGTAAATGCAGTGCTCTATTGATGATCTTATTATCTACACATATAACTTTCTTATTCACTATAGTAGCGAAATGCAAATGCCCTCTACCTCTTTAATTATGTTCATGTTGCAATAAAATTCCCCCATGAGATGAATGAAATATTATTTTCCTAGATTGTACATTAAACCATCCCATTTAGCGCTTCTAATGATGAACTCCACTTCACCTTTAACAACCACACAAGTGCCAGGTTGGACATTTTTTGTGAGCTCAAGAAACTTTTTAGAGTTTGATGGGTTAGATAGTTTTGGTGTTGGAGGTTTTGGTTTGTTCATGTTTGGGCTTGGGTTTGTTCTTGTCTGAGATTGACTTTTCTGGTATAGACTTTTGGTTGGAAAGGTTTAGTTGGTCTAGGGTTAGGGGAATGAGGGTTCTGAAATTTTCTGCTTTGGTAGAAAGGAATGGTGTGATTCTTGTATCCCTTTTTGAGTTGTCTAGGTGGAAAATGTCTTTTGTAATAGTGTTTAGGATGTGAAGATTGAACAGTTTTGAAGGCTGATGTTTTGTGATGGTGAAACTGATTTTTCTCCATATCTTCAAGAAGGTATGGATTTTCAACCAGTGGTCTGGGTTTGGGGTAATAGGGATTGGCATTTGGGTTCATGTTGCAAGTGAAGTGGAGTAATGTAAGTGACTTGTGTTTGTGTGTGAATGTATCAAATGTAAATATAAGTATATATGCATGCACATAGCACATAATTCAATATTAGTTAGGAAAATAATTATCTGTAAAATAACTTTTATTGTTCATGAATAGTGCTTTTCATTAAATGTAGTTTGTAGAATTTTGATATGCAGAGTTATGTTTTACATGGTTCCAAATTCTAGGTATAGGTAGAATGCAGCTAAAGTATGATGTTTGATAGCTGACATATGCAAAAAGTGATAGATGGTACTAAATAACACTGTTTTAGTACTGTTAGAAGTACATAAAGTACACAAACTTGGGAGTATGTGTGACATAAAGGTGAAATGCAGCTCACTCTATATCATAGATCCTAGCAAGTGATAAACAAAGAATTTAAGAATGTTCAGTGCTGAAAAGAGATTGGTGCAGAAAGGTTGCCCCTTTCCAAAGAATTTAATTTTTGAAAACTTTTGATTTTTAATAAAGAATGTTACATTTATTTCTTTGGGAGGTTTGTGTTAAATGAGATACAACACATAGAATAATATGCACATTTAACACAGAACAATGCATCTATATTAATGCACACTCAGTTTCATTTAGTTTAAACAACATTCAAAGTCATACACTTCATAGAATAATTAGAATATAATTAACACCAGATATAACACATTAACTGCATTGAATTTAACTGAATTTTCACCTAAAATTCCTGACGGATACAAAGTAGTTTTCTGAAATTCCTTTTATTGATTTATCAAAGATATTAGTTAAAGAATACTTGCATACACAAAAATGTTTTAGTAATTGCTTAAATAATTAAATCGGTTTATTCTCTATACTAATAACATTTGATGGACTTAATCATACACAACCAAATACCTTCACATAGATTCAGCAAAGATAAATAATCCAATAAAACCTCATTCAACTACTTATTATAACTGAACTAATGTTATTGGTAAGGCAATCTTAAAGTATTTATCAGATAGGCACTTATAAACAGCAGTCATCAGACACAGACAGATCTGACATTAAAAGAGAAACACAGTGTTTATGCCTATATCAGTTGAGTCCTAGAAGTAAAGTGGATATTGATTATCAAGTAGCACATAAATCAAGAATTCTGACATCTCTAGAACTGATTTTAAACAAGATAAGCCTGTTAATCCTAATCAATTCCAGTAATTATCAATTTTATACCATAAAATCATTTCAACTTTATCACACATCAGTTGCTTCATTAGATTTAAGCAGATTAACTTTTCATGTTAAATTATTCAGATAGCACATATATGCATCCTAAATTAAACTAAATCAACCACATTGTCTTTTGACAAACATAATCAAGGAATCAGTTTATACATTTGATTTAGGTGGTATTTATAGTTAAGCTTGTATGTCTTACAAAGTATACAGATAACACATTCAACATGAAGATTAAGTCAAGCCAGTTAATTTCACATTAGTACTTTTTAGATCATTACAAAAAATCCAAGTAAGTGACTAACTCAATTACCAACAAAATAGATGCACATTCTGTTGATTTCATGTGTACTATCAGATGAAATTTTAACTTATAATCTTAAGTTAGTCAAGTTTTTAACAGATGCTCTTCTGTTTAAGAATAAATCATTAAGCTCATAACAGACAACCAATGATCACATTCATAATTCAAATAAAAATTAAACTCTAAGTACTGAGAGTTATTATTCTGAATTAAGTAAGTAATTTAGCATAATCAAATTATCACTTTTATTTTTCAATCAATCAAACTGAGATACAATCCAGATTAATCACAAATCTTGCATATGTTAAAGTTAAACTCCAATAATTATCAAGTAATTATCATAATCAAATCATCACTTTAAGCAATCATACTGGGATAGAATCCAGATTAATCAACAAATCTTCTCGACTAAGTTTTTATATTCAACAAATAATTACAAATTACAGTCACAAAAAGAATAAACTTTGATCGAGTACTCTAATTTACAAATAACTCAAAACAATCAATTTTCATACAGTTTATCAGCCATTCAAGGGTTGAACATCTTACCATCGCCTGAGACTACGTCGAGTCATCAAGACTCACCTGGTTGACTCAGTCGCAGACTGAGTCAACATTCTTGACTTTCATGTTGCATGCAGTCCCATTCCTTATTCTCTGAGTGATTTTTCCAGTCATTCAGGTCTTCTCCTGTAATAAAACTTAAAGAAAATGTTAGGGTCTTTGAATCAACTAAAATATGAACATAAAAGTATTAAAATTAACTAATCTAATGTTCAATTTGATGATTCTCGTTCGATTTATATATAAATCGTCGATTTTTATCATCAAAAATTGCTTTGACTTTAACCAATCCCAATACTGATTTCATAGAATCTATCAGATATTCGATAAATATATATATATATATGTATATAAGCATAGCTTTTCAATAACCGTATCGAGTATTATCGGAAAAGAAGGATTTTGATCGGAAAAAGTCTAGGGTTTTAAGTCTGAGAGAGAGAATCGACTAGAGTCGAGAAGAGAGTGAATTAGAATTGGGGTTGTTTTACTGTAGAGATAGTATATATATTTTATCAAATAAACGGCTGAGATTAGATAGGTATAAGATCAACTGTCCAGATGCTAGGTTTTAATCAGTTTTGGACTTTAAAAATGGACTGGGCTTTTGACTGGGTTGTTACAAAAGATATATATTTATAGATTTTAAAAAATACATGGGCTTTAGAAAAGAACTGGGCCGGATATATTTATTTGATTTGGGCTGGTTAATAAAGAAGTAATCCAGAAAATATAATTCTTTTATAAAACTATTTTTCAAAAATAGCCGGATTATTATATATCTATCCTTATATATAATTTTGTTGAAATATATATATTTTGTAAAATTGTTTTTCAAGAAAACATTTATATATTACAGAAATTATATATATATATAGGAGAGCAAAAATAACATACATTTATATATTTATCTGTAAGTAAATATATGAGAATATATATATATATATATTCAATATCAAAATAGGTATATATAAATATATATGACTGAAAACTCAATATAATTTAAATGAGCGAGACTTCTAAATGTTTATAAATCTCATGGAATAATAATTATTCACTCGATTAAGTTTATTTTCTTGGTTAATCTGGGCTATTTAAGTTATCTTAACCCGATCAATCAATTTTTTTATTGATAAATCTGAGTTTTAGAAAAACTTAATAACTTGATCGGGAAAATATCCTTATCATTGTGATTACTTTATAACTCTCTTTATATAATGTTAGGTCACACACACTGTAGAAGGGGGTTGAATACAGTATCTAGTACAATTAAATCAAATTAAGAATACAAGTATGAAACACATAATCATTTTATTAATAAAATAGTATTACAATGGAACCGTTCTCTCTCAGTGATGAACAAATATCACGAGAGCTGCTAGGGTTACAATAAATGATATTCTCGATTATGATAACACTTATAGTGTAAACCCTATGCTGTATTTATATAGACACACAGTTACAAGATAAACTTCTAATTGATATCGAACATAAGTCTGCATCCTAAAATATATCAACTAGTTATTTTTTCTTCCAAGTATTCTATTCTTCATAGAATTCTTTTCTATGCATATCTCTTCTTGCGTTTGTCTTAATCTTCTTTCCTTCAATCAGTCATCTTCCTCATCTGAATGTCTTCTTAAGTCCTGATATTATCTCCTGATAAATATCTTCTGATATCTTAAGTTCTAATAACTTAAGTTCTGATATCTTAAGTTTCTGACTTCAGTATAAGTACTGATTTCCAGTTAAGTCCTGATTTGTCCTGTTAGTGAAGATCTGAAAACTAAACACAAATCATTATTAAACATGACATCACAAATATATCTAACAATCTCCCCCAACTTGTAAATTAGCATAATATACAAGTTCAGTAGATATTTGATGATGTCAAAAACATTAAGTACAAATGCATATGAGAATTTGACTAAGTAACTACAAATCACAGTCTTTATAGCTTTTACCATCCTTAAAGTCTAATATTAGCTTTAACCTGTATAACCTTCAGAATTTAACAGTTGTAGTTCTTGACTTGGCTTCAGTGTGTGATCTCTCTAATGTCAGGAGTTGTTCTGAGATAGTTCCTTAATAGACTTCTCTCAGCATATTCAAGTTCATTCTGCATCCTCCTTTTTACATCTTTAAGTTTAACTGTATCTTCACCTGTTTAAAAGATAGCAGCCCTGAGATCATTTATTTTTGCTTTCCTTATATCCTGATCTAGTCTGATGACATAGGCTTTATCAAACTCTAGATTGAATTCAAGTCCCTTAATACTAAGAAATGTAGTGATGATTTTGGCGGTATTAGGCTTCATCTCAACTATATCACCATTGTGACGTCTGTACTTAGGATAGTAAGGTCTATCAGACTTTACAGAGTAAAGTTTCTTCTGCCTTCGAATATCAGATTTTAGGTAACTGGCAGCACCATCTTTGACCTGTTTTTCAATTGAAGTAGAAATAGCACATGTTTCAATTCTTCAAAGTACTTCAAACGAATAGCATTCTTCCTAATCTGGAATACCCTCACATCTGTCATGAAATATAGCATGATATCTTCTTGCAGAATGGTAAACCATTTGTACAGACTTCAATTGATTCAATCTTTTAGAAGTTGTTCCTACTCCTGGTTCACTCAAAGAAGTTGGATCAGAGGTAGTATTATTTACCCTCTTTTATTTAAAACTACCCAATCCTGATTTGTCTCTAGCTTCCTTTCCTCTAATAACTCTTGCTTCAAAACCACTTGATGTAGTCTTCAAAAGTTGTGTAGATTGTTGAGCTTTAGTAAACCCAGGTAGTAGAATTTTTGAAGGTTTAATATAAGAAATGTCAGAGGTTTCCTTTCCCTTATCTTCTGATATCAAGACAACTTGAGCTCTATCAGAGGTTGCTTACTTCATTGTAATATCAGAATTTACTACGTCCTGATCTTGAACAACATGAGCTCTGTTAGAGGTTGTTTGGATATTCTTCTTCTTCAAAATCAGACTAGTATCTTCATCAGATTTTGCTTCCAGATCCATGACTGGAATATATACCTTTACAGGTTCATCAACTTTAGCTTTGCCCTTGGATCTAGGATCAACTTCCACCTGTGATTTGGCTTTGGATTCAGATTTGATTACCTCAGAGTTTTTCTTCTTTTTAATCACAATGCCCTTAGGCTTAGGTGGTTTCTTTGCAATAAGTTGAGCTTTAGACATGAATTTGTCATTTTCTGCTTTAAGTCTGGCTTCTTCTTTCTTCAGACTTTCAAAGTCCATTCCTGGATTGTCTTTGAGAAATAGTCTTTTTGAAATTTCTTCATGCAGCTTTTATAACTTGGGGTCTTGATAGTAGACTGATGTTTCCTTCCCCTTAAGCTTCGGTGTCTGCATAAACTTATGTGATTCTTGACTTTCACCCTGTATCAGAACATCAGGCTTAGTCAGAACTTGCTTATCAGAACTTATTCTTCTATTAGTATCAGAACTTCATTACTGTGTAGAAGTTCCTGCTTTCCTGAATGAAGAGCCTTTGCCTTGACCATGACCTCTTCCCCTTTCAGAGTTTCCCTGGTCATCATTTCCATCATCCTTTTTCTTCAGTGCTAAATCAGATTTGCATTTGGACTTAATCACTTTCTCCCCTTTTTTGGCATCATCAGGTAATAGGAGAGAGAGAAGTAATTCCACTGAAGATTGGATTTCATTTAGTTAAATTTGTTGAGAAGCTTGATTCTTCAGTACTTCAGCAATCTGAGCTTGCTGTTTCTCTTGAGCTTTCTCAATATACCCAATGCGGTCAAAGGCTGGTTTAAAAAACCTGTTCTTTTCCAATTTGACATTCATGTCTTGTTGAATCAGAGTTTCTTGAATTTTGTTCACCTTGGCTTGAGTTATTGAGTGTTGACCTTGAAGGTGCCTTATACTCAATGCAGTGACTCTGAGCTGTGCTTTGAAGTCATCATTCAGTAGCATCTCATCAGCTTTAGCCAGGTGCTCAGCAAGAATCTTTTCAGTAGGAACAAAATCAACTTTGTTCCACTTCTTGATCCATTCTTGTCCTCTTGGAGTTTCAACCCAAGGTACTGGTACATCCCCTCTCATAAACTTTTTAATCAAATCAGCTTTATTAGCTGCTGGTAGAGGTGCATGTCCTGAAGGACCAGCTGTATCAGCATTTTCATTTATAACAGCTTCACCAGTAGTGTCAACATTTGCAGCATCAGAACTTACAGAGCCTGCAGAATCAGTTTCCTCTGATAAAATGATAGTGTGTGAGGCTATAGAGGTTTCAAAATCATCCTCTAAGTTCTGATCAACATCCAAATTCTGATGCTCACCTAATATCTGAAATTCATCATCTAGATTCAGAAGAGGTGTTGTTGGAATATCTGCATTGAGATTAGCATCTAAAATTGGTGTTATTAGTGGAGTTTGTTGAGGAATGGTTGGAGCTTCCAAGTACAGAACCTCAGGCACAACCAAGTTGTGAATATCTATTTCAGCACTTGTACCTGGGTCTTCAGCATGTACTTGTTCAATGAGAGGAGACACAGGAGGTGTAGGCACTCTGTCTTGAGCAGTGTCTTCAGCTTGAATTGGTGACAGTGGTGGTGTAGATTCAGTGGCTTCAGCAAATTTTGGTTGTGTAGAAGGAAGGGATTTAATCACAATTGGCTCCTTTGAGATCAGAGATTCCTGATCCCCTTCCTTAGCTGCTGTTTCCACATCCTCTGAATCTGACTCAACTGTGTGCCTGTTAGCTCTTTGTTTCTTCCATCTCTTCAAGGGTGGAGAGACTTTGGGAGCTTTGTCATCATAATTAATCTTTCTAAGCCTTTTGAGTGGCCTAGAACTCCCAGTTTCCTGAACTTTCTGAGAAGAGAACTTCTCAGCTACGTTAGCAACAGGTTCTGATGATTGAACCTGTACCTCCTCATCATCTGACTCATCTCTTAAAATTATCTTCCTTCTTTTCTGTTCTGTCTGAGATACAGTCTTTGTCCTCTTTGCTCTAGAAGAAGAAGGCTTCACTGTAGCTGCTGATGGTTGAGTGGTATGTGCTGATGTTTGTGGTTGTTGTGGTTGAGTGATGGTTAGTTCTAGTGGTTGTTGTGTGTTGGTGGGTTGGACATCAGGATATAACAATGAATAGGTAGTAGCATCAGCATTTACCAGAGCTTGCTTTACTGATAAAGGGATTTGTAAAGGTCTCAAAACTCCCTTCTTGTTGTCAGCAGTGAAAAGATTAGTAAAAGCCCTCTTTCCCAACCTAAAAGGTTCGATGAGTTCACCTGCTAGTTTTGGTTCATCTTCTGTACAGTAATTGTAAATTAACTAACAGAACCTAGCAAAGTAAACTACATTCCTGTCCTCTTTCATTCTATCTCCTATAAAATATAACACAGTCTTTGCATAATCAAAATGAGACTGGTTTAGGAGTGCATACCCAATTTGTTGTGTCAGAATAGGAATGGCATCAAAATTTGAGCATTTGTTGGCAAAGGTCTTCGCGATGCAATCGAAGAAGAAGCTCCATTCCTTTCTAATATATGGACGTTTGAGTTGACCCAACATAGCCAAACTTCGTTCATACCCAAGATTAGCCATCATTTGTTGTAGCAAGGGCTCCTTCATAACAAAACTGAATTGACAGGATTCAGGTAGGTGTAGAGCTTTACGAACTACTCCTGGAGTAACAACATACTCAACCTCATTTGCTGTAAATACGATGCTTGGAGTCCCATGCTTACCACCATCATCATAATGTGCAGTACGCCCGAATGTCAGAACTTGAGTTCCAGATATACTGGATGGTTGTGTCAATGCGAACCCAATTTCACTATGGGATAAGAAATCCTGAATAAAATAAAATTCTGAAGGAGCTTCACTCTTAGTGAGAATGGCAGCATAGTTGTTGGGGACGAACTTTGCTCCATCAAAGATTATATCCTTGGGTGCCATTGAAAATAGGTGAGAAGTTAGAATGCCTGAAAAGTGTTTGATAAAATGTCTATATAGTAAACCGTCAGAAAATGTAAGAGAATAAGAAAGAGAGAGAGAGTGAATTGAATAGAAATGTAAATAAAAGATTTGAAAATCTTTTATCTCTTTTACTTAGACACCCCATGTGACAACAGTTATGGAGAAGTGGAACAGACGTTACACCTTTCAGGCATGAAGCAGTTAAAACAAAAGTTAATGGGCACGGGAAATAAGTAATGATTACTATGCATATTCAGTTTTTCCCAAAAAAAACTGTTCCCACGAAACAAATGATTATGACTGCTTTATCTCACGTAATCCAATATTCTGATAAAATATAACCGTTCAAGTATTGACTTAAAAGTAAATCAAGTAAATAAATATTGCCACGTAAGCATCAGAACTTGATTATTATCACAATTTAAAAGTCATCAGAATATGGCTTATTGACTCAAAAAGTGAATGTTTATTTCTGTAATTCTTCACACAAATACTGATATGGTTTCCTCAGAACTTAATCATCAGAACTTCCATCAGAACCTATCCTCGGAATTTATGCAACTAACACTTAAATTGTTTATCTAAAACAACATTGATCACCACAGTAATTTTCATCATTCATATGGAGTGTAAGTGTGTACTTTAAGCTAAATATCAGATAAAGAGTAAAGTCTGATTCACTTCAGTACATCTTAGAAATAAGGCATAACTAAGAACTTTGCTTAAAATCTGTTATTAGACTGAAGTCTACTATAGAATGAGTTCATACATGAGTCCACCTCAACTGTTTTGTGCTCATTTTATGCATCTTTTCAAATTCCTTTTTACAGTGGCTTCTCCATGTAAATGAGTCACGACTGCTTATCAGAATTTATGTTGTTATCAGAGTATTTCTCCAGTAATCAGAGAATGTGAAAAGTCACCAAGAAAATTTTATTTTGCTTTTCTAATGCATATTACTTAATACCAGCAATGCACTTGGGTCTTCCCTTTCACATATATTTTTCTCTAGATCTCAAAGGAGTACCTGATTTTTATTTCTTTTTCTTTTATTTTTCTTTTGATAGGTGAGGCTTATCAGCACTTAGTACATCCATAAGATTTACCAACATCAGAACTTAACAGATAAGAAGCACTATTCTAGTTTTTGACTTAGTAATAAGATACACAATGTAAACCTAACTAAGCTCAACATCAAAATTTGCTTGTGTCAAAAGATTTCCACATAAAAAATTACTTCAAACAGGGGATATTTAGTATATTAGAGATTACTAGGTCAGTATCCAGCACAATTATCCTCATTGGAGTGAATAGTCACAGAAACATTCATATCACTATCAGAGTTTAGAAATTCACATCAGACAACAATCAGCACTTAGATAAATTTTAATTCAAGCACAGATTACATAAAGAGAGTAATTTCTGTAAATACTGATCATAAAGTCTGATGTATCAGATCATAGACTATACAGATTTAGAGAAACAACCTGAAACCATTCCAAGATCATTTACCAATCTTGTAAAAGTAGCTTTATATAGTGGTTTTGTGAAGATATCTTCTAGTTGTTGATCTGTTATGACAAAATACAATTCCTTTGTACCTTCCATCACATGTCCCCTCATGAAATGACACCTTATGCTGATGTGCTTTGTCATTGAGTGTTGAACTGGATTACCTGTCATAGCAATAGCATTCTGATTATCACAGTAGATAGGAATTTTAGAAAATTCTAAGCCATAATCCAGTAACTGATTCTTCATCCAAAGAATATATGCACAACAGCTTCCTGCAGCAATGTACTCTTCCTCTGCAGTTGATGTCGAAATTGACTTTTGTTTCTTGCTAAACCAAGAAACTAATCTGCCTCCAAGAAATTTGCAGCTTCCACTTGTGCTTTTCCTGTCAATTTTGCACCCTGCAAAATCTGCATCTGAGTAACCTATTAGCTTAAAGTCTGATTCCCTACGAAACCATACTCCCAGATCAGTTGTACCCTTAAGGTACTTAAAAATTCTTTTCATAACTGTTAAGTGAAGTTCTCTTGGATCTGCTTGAAATCTTGCACAAAGACAGGTAGCATACATGATATCAGGTCTACTTACAGTTAGATAGAGTAGTGAGCCAATCATACCTCTGTAATCAATAATATCTACTTATGTACCAGTATCCTTATCCAATTTTGTTGCAGTGGCCATAGGAGTGGATGTACTTGAAAAGTCTTATATTCCAAATTTCTTCAACAAATTTCTGGTGTACTTAGATTGACAAATAAAAGTTCCTTCTTCATTCTGCTTGACTTGAAGGCCTAGAAAATAGCTAAGTTCTCCCATCATACTCATTTGATATCTTGACTGCATTAGCTTGGCAAGCCTTTTACAAAGTCTGTCATTTGTAGAACCAAAAATGATATCATCAACTTATATCTGCACCAAAAGTAAGTCCTTTCCATGGTTGAGATAGTATAAAGTTTTGTCAATTGTCCCTCTGTTAAATCCACTTTCCAGAAGAAACTGAGCTAATGTCTAATACCATGCTCTTGGAGCTTGCTTAAGGCCATAAAGTGCTTTATCAAGTCTGTAGACATGATGAGGAAATTTTGAATCTACAAAACCTCGAGGTTGTTCAACATATACTTCTTCTTCCAATTCTCCATTAAGAAAAGCACTTTTTACATCCATTTGAAAGACTGTAAACTTTTTGTGAGCAACATAAGCCAAAAATATTCTTATGGCTTCCAGTCTAGCAACTGGTGCAAATATTTCATCATAATCAATTCCCTCTTGTTGAGAATATCCTTTTGCAACCATCCTTGCTTTATTTCTTGTAATTATGCCATCACTATCAGTTTTGTTTCTGAACACCCATTTTGTACCAACAACTGATCTGTTCTTTGGTCTTGGCACTAGGGTCTAGACTTTATTTCTTTCAAATTCATTTAACTCTTCCTGCATTTCTTGCACCCAATCAGCATCTTAAAGAGCTTCTTCCACTTTCTTTGGTTCATCCTGAGAAAGAAAAGAATGATAGAGACATTCATTTGATGTTGCTGTTCTTGTTCTAATACCTGCTTCAGGATCTCCAATAATCAAGTCAGGTGTATGTGCTTTAGTCCACTTCCCTACAGATGGAAGATTAACCCTAGAACTGGATGCTCCCCCATGATCCATGCTGTCTCCATCAACATTTTCTGATGTTACCCCTGAAATTATGCTCTCTGAGTTGGATCCTTCAGAATTTGGGTTTCTAGAATTATCAGAACTTGGCCCATCAGAACTTGATGAATCAGAACTTGAAGAGTCTGTTCTAGGTTCTGATGCTTCTTGAGATGTGGTTGGATCTTCAATATGCTCCCCCTGCACAGGTGCATTTTCCTTTGGCGTAGTCACCATAGTTTCAATAACATCAGAGTTTAACCCATCAGAGTTTGCAGTATCAGGATTTAGACTATCAGAAATTACAGAATCAGAATTTAAAGCTTCATTCTCAAATCTCAGCTGATCATGATCATTAAAATCTTCAAGTCCAGTAATCTTCTTATATCAAAAGAGACATTGATAGATTCCATGACAACCCTTGTTCTTAAATTGTAGACTCTGAAGGCTTTTGTGGAAAGTGGATATCCAACAAAAATTCCTTCATCAGCTTTTAGATCAAATTTAGATAGATGTTCAAGATGAGTCTTAAGAACAAAACACTTGCATCCAAATACATGAAAGTACTTCAGATTTGGCTTATTTTTCTTCACCATCTCATATGGTATCTTTTCATGCTTGTTGATAAGTGTTGCATTCTGAGTAAAACAAGCAGTCTGCAGAGCTTCAGCCCAAAAGTAGGTTGTTAACTTTGCTTCATCAAGCACAGTTCGTGCAGCTTCAATAAGAGTTCTATTCTTTCTTTCAACAACTCCATTTTGTAGTGGAGTTCCAGGAGCAGAGAATTCCTGCTTTATTCCATGGTCTTTGCAGAACTCTTCCATAATCATATTCTTGAACTCAGTGCCATTATCACTTCTTATAATTTTCACAAAGTCTTTGACCAACTTATCCAGTTGTTTGACATGATCAATCAAGTTAGATACAGTTTCACTTTTTGTGTGCAAGAAATACACCCATGTGTATCTGGTAAACTCATCTACTATGACCATAGCATATTTCTTCTTTGCAATAGACATGACATTCACTGGACCAAATATATCAACATGTAGTAGGTGATAAGGCTCAAGAATTGAAGTTTCAGTCTTGCTCTTGAATGATGATTTTCTTTGTTTTGCCTTTTGACATGAATCACAAAGGCCATCAGGAGCAATTACTGATTTTGGTAGTCCTCTCACAAGATCTTTCTTGACTAGTTCATTTATATTGTTGAAATTTAAATGAGAGAGTTTCTTGTGCCAATCCCAGCTTTCTTCAATTGATGCTCTACTTAACAGACAGATTGCAGAACCATCAGAACTTGTTGAAAGCTTAGCTTCAAAAATGTTACCATGCCTGTATCCCTTTAGAACAAATTTGCCTGTAGATTTTCTTACAACATCACAGTGTTCTTCAAAGAAATTCACATGATAACATCTGTCACAGATTTGACTAACACTCGGCAGATTGTGTTTAAGTCCTGAGACAAGAGCTACTTTTTCAATGATGACATTCCCAAGATTGATATTGCCATATCCCAGAGTTTTTCCCATGTTACCATCTCCATAAGAAACACCTGGGCCAACTTTCTCCACAAAGTCTGATAGCAGGGCTTTATTTCCAGTCATATGTCCTGAACATCCACTGTCCAGAACTAGGATGTTTTTCCTGTTGCCCTGCAATCACAAAGACCGCTAATAATTAGTTTTAAGGACCCAGACTTGCTTGGATCCTTTGGCCTTATTAAGTTTGTTAACATTTGCAGCGGATTTAATATCAGAGTTTATGTTAACATTTTTCTTATCAGAATTTACAGTATCAGACTTTGCATCAGAACTTACACTAGAAGGAATAATGCTAACTTTCTTCAAAGAAGGTTTTATTTGATAATAATCATAGTACAAACTATGA
This sequence comes from Apium graveolens, assembly GCF_009905375.1. Lineage (NCBI taxonomy): Eukaryota > Viridiplantae > Streptophyta > Magnoliopsida > Apiales > Apiaceae > Apium > Apium graveolens. The sequence continues at coordinate 59,141,743 of NC_133657.1, forward strand.
TATTCCTTACAAGTATAAATGGAATGCCATAAACTACCACAATGAAAACAAGAATTTTGTGGCTTAAACCTAACAGACTGACTCTTAACTCCTGACTTAGAAGGTAAGGAGTTTATATTCTTATTCTTCCTGCAAAAAGAAGCCAGCTGGTTAGAATTTCCATAGTTATAGCATTTCTTTCTAGGAGCATTAGGAACAGGCATATAATTATTGCTTTTATTCACACCTTCCTTTCCATTCCTATTTTTCCTAGGTGGCTTTCCCTTGTTTACATCCTTAATCTCTTTCAGCTGGTACTTAAGCTGCTTCTTTGTCATTAAGCCTATGTTAACTTCAATTGTCTTATCCTGTTTCAATTTGTCATAAGTTGACTCTGCCTTAACTTTTGTCTCAGTATCTTTCATATTTTCAGAATCAGACTTTACAGATTTAGCTACAAACTTAACAGGATTTAACTTTGGCTTAGTAGTCTGTTTAACAATAATTGGCTTAATTTGTTCAGTTCCTGTTTCACTTTTATCATCTCCATAACCTAAGCCCTCTTTCCAGTTTCCACTACTTAATAAATTATGAGTTGTTCTGCCAGAGTTAGTCCAAGTCCTGATAATCTCTCTTTTCTTTTCTTACTCAGTTTTTAGAGATTGATTCAATTTTAACACTTCATCTCTAACATAAAAAGCATCATCTCTTTCTTTCTGAGTTTGATGGAACATAACTAACTATTTTTCTAAATAGTCATTCCTTATTAAAAGCCATATTTTCAGAAGTTAACCTATCACAAGTTAAGGTCTGATCTCTATAACTAATGAATATGGTTTTAAGATAAGATCTCAACTCAGTAATATCATTAGTATGAAAAGCATAAGTTGTTTGAGGTACCTTTAACTCAGCAGCTTCAGAACTGCTGTCAGCATTTGCATCAAGGCATTGCTCACCTCATTCTCAGAATCTGAAGTGTCTGTCCAGCTTTTCTTCTTTGTGACAAGTGCCTTGCCTTTGTCACCTTTTCCTTTCTTGCAATTAGGAGATATGTGGCCTTTCTCACCACAATTGTAGCATTTAACATTTGAGTAATCTCCTCTGTCAGACTTTTCAGCTTTGCTTTCAGATTTTCTGAATCCCTTCTTATCAGAACTTCCACTTTTCCTGGAAAACTTCTTTCCCCTTCTGAATTTCCTGTAGGCTATCTTTGTGATACCTTTCATCATAAGAGCACACAATTTCATCATCTCTTCATCAGCATCTATCTCAGATAGACTTTCAGTTTATGAATCCTCATCACTATCAGAACTTGATGACTCAGTATCAGACTTTGTGATGAGAGCCTTTCCTTTGCCATTCTTTGAGACATCCACTTTGGGGGATTCCTCCCCAGCCTTAAGAGCAACTGTTCTTGACTTTCTCCCATGCCTCTTGCTTCTTTGATCCATCTCAAGTTCATGAGTTTTGAGCATACCATAAATTTCATAAATAGTAGTTTCATCAAGAGCATAGTTGTCTCTTATAGTAGTTTCCTTCAAATCCCAACTTTCAGGAAGAGCTAAAAGGAATTTAAGATTAGTATCTTCAAGATCATATTCCTTATCTACCAGTGACAGATCATTCAAGAGTTTGACAAATCTATCATATAAACCAGTTAATGACTCATCAGGTTTTGAGTCAAAGTGCTCATACTCTTGAGTGAGTATAGTCCTTCTGTTCTTCTTAATTGAATCAGTTCCCTGGCATCTTGTCTCCAAGGCATCCCATATCTCCTTTGTAGTCTTGCAGTTAATTACCCTGTTTGACATGACATTATCAATGGCACTATGCAGCAAATGCCTTACCTTTGCATCTTTGGCAATAAATGAGATATCTTCAGCTGTATATTCACTTATCTCCTTTGGTACAGTCTGTGCTGGATGATCTGCAACTATAATAGAGAGCTTGGTTGGCTTATATGGACCTTCATTAATTCTATCAAGGTATTCTGGATATGTTGCTTCCAGAAACATAGTCATCCTCACTTTCCATATGGGATACTCGGAAGGTCTCAGTATGGGAACTCTAATAGTCTCATATCGACTATGGATTTGAGTCTTTGGAGTTTCTTCAGTTTTGGTGGGCTTGGTTGGAGTTTGTTCTTCTTCAGACATGATTGTTTTGGATCTTTACTGTATATATGTTAACAGACTGCTCTGATACCACTTGTTAGGTCACACACACTGTAGAAGGGGGTTGAATACAGTGTCTAGTACAATAAAATCGAATTAAGAATACAAGTATGAAACACATAATCATTTTATTAATAAAACAGTATTACAATGGAACTGTTCTCTCTCAGTGATGAACAAATATCACGAGAGCTGCTAGGGTTACAATGAATAATATTCTCGATTATGATAACACTTATAGTATAAACCCTATGCTGTGTTTATATAGACACACAGTTACAAGATAAACTTCTAATTGATATCGAACATAAGTCTGCATCCTAAAATATATCAACTAGTTATCTTTTCTTATCACACCCCCAACTTAACAAACAACATATATAACTATTACAATATTTAAAAGAAAGTAAATATAACTGAATCCAAGATCTTACAGTTTAGGGTTTGGAACAGCCCAACACTACCATCTGTTACAACTGATTTTAATATCGAGTCCTAACACAAAACTATCTCTTATTCTACCTGAGCTCGGACATGCGCATCGGCGTCACAGGTCTTACGTACTGTCTGCTTGAATCTAACCATAGCTGCTAGCTGTAATATCAGGGTTAAAGCAAGGAGTGAGCCAAATGCTCAACAAGTGCTAAACAATATGATACGAAACATAAATTGAGATATATATTAAAGAATGACAATGCGAAGATATAACTAATAATAACAAGAGATGAAATTTTGGGTGATGGCATCATTTGCTTGAATCAAAACATTTTCAAAATCATAACTTAATCCAAAATCATTTTATGATGCTACGGATTACAGCCGGTGATCAGCCGCGAAGTAATCCCGAACCTCGCTGGGTTCTAAAATATTAATGGGATCCCTAGGCAACTTTTAATTCTATAATATAAGTGTGGAAATGACTCGCGTCTCAGTCCAGATCCACTATTCAAAGAAAACATTTATCCCCCTTTGGGACTGAAAATTAACATTTTAATCATTTCAAAAACTGATGCCGATTATAATAAAATCTCTTAAGTAGTAAACATTTTTATCAAGGGATTTGAGATCAACTTTGAAACACTAGAAATATGTCACCAAATTTCAGGGCCATGATCTACTAGACTTTACTATATCTGGGTAATTGAAAGGTTTCCATATACAAGAACTTTGACAAGGAGATTTAGCAAGGCTATTGGATAATATGAAAGAGTAATGCCAAACTAGGCTTAAAGCAATGGTTTTCGACAAGGTACAAGTACTAGAACATCAAAAAGATAAGCTTCATGAATACTAGGGGTGTTAAGGTATGAAGAAAATGATCTTTACCTCAAGGTATATCAGGATTGTCTAACTTTAGGGTAAGAAAAAGGGTTATAAATCAATTAAGAACAACTTTAAAAAATATATGGCTTTTAGGTATCCAGGTAAAGTTTCTATTGGGGTTCAAGCATCAGGGTGAGATGTCAATATTTTAGGAATCAATAGCATGTTAATCAAGAGGATCAATCAAGTATTATATCAAATCTTTATTTTATCATGGCATTCCAATTACTTTGATCTACTAGCGTGATAGGACTTTTGATCTACTTGCAATATGTACTTGAGGGTTCATGGCATTTCTATATAATACGAAGATAGATTTAAGAATCGCTTGGTTCAAGTATATCAAGATAACTCAGGATACTCGCATCAATATATATGAACTAATTATCACACATTTGCAGTGTAAATGAAAAACAGGTTGAATCACTTGCCCTGAGAAAGGCTGGTCTGGTCTGGCTGGTAGGAGCAAGTGGAAGCTTTACTCGACCTTTATGGCAAGTTTACCCTCGTCTCGAGATCCTACATAAATAATAATAACCTCATTATAATATATTATCACCAACTCAACCTATTTACAACCCGAAATTAAGCACAAATGGCACTTAGGCCTATATGCACGCACTTTCTAATCACCTTATAAATACAATAGTACACATAGCCGCATATACTCACATATCATATTTTAATATCAATTAATATCATACACATCATAATGCAACACTAGGCTTGGATGATCTCGATCCCCAACTAAGTCACTTGGTCGCTAAACTAGACAAAGTCTCCCAATTTTGGCCTCCTAACTCGATGTGCCTTTACTAAACTATCCAAAACCTATTGACCCTCACTTGGGCCTTTTACTCTACTGGCTTTATACTATCTTTCAACCATAGTGGTCAACGTAGGTCTCATTCATAAGTGCTCTAAAACTATGTGATAAGTGAAAGTGCTCCCTAAGGAAAATTTCAGAATGACATCTATGGTTTCTTGAGTGCAATAGACACTCTTAAACTACAATTTTACCTCCAAAACTTTTACACTAGATTCTTCTGACCATAAGGCATCTCCCAAACTCGATGTGGCTCAAGGGCCTACCTTGGGCCTCCTTGGGCCTAAGCTTAAATCCATGGTTCCCCTGTTTTTCTGGGCAGAAAACGCTCTGACTTGAACAAACTTGTAACACATGTTTCTAACTCAAATCCTATAAATTATGGCTGGAAAAACTCCTCTGACACTCCCTCTAACTAAGGTCCAACAGGGCCTAATGAGGGCGCACCCATGACATGGTCAAAACTTCCTATTTCTAAGTTGCAACAAAACTGTGCCCTGCTGGACAGATTTTGTGATTCCACTCGTGCACCCAACCAAACGACTTATAAACCTCTAACAAACACCTAAAACCTTTTATATACTCCTAGTGCTAGCTTCTGGTAGCTTAGGCCTCAAAGTACACAACAAATGCTCATTCAAAACTTCCCCATAAACTAGTGACATCAAATCTGAAAAAATGCAAACACTAACTAATCCCTTTCCACCTTAACTCCCGCTTAAAAACCAAGCATCCAAAACTTACCAAAGAAAACATAGTGCATTAATGTCCTAAAATAGTGCCTCAACAGGAGGGGAGATCATCCATGCCCAAGAACAACAACATGCAACTAAAAATATAACATGCAACTCATGGAAACACTTAACAAGATTTCGGCTAAAACATAAAGTTTAAATGCTTGCAAATTCGACTTGTACCTATTACTCATCCTTCATATTAATGAAATATATCTTATATTAATTATTAATAAGAAATTTATCATGGTAACAATCTATTTTAAGCACACATATTTCGAATTTATAGATTTTTAGACATAACAACATGATTTCGAAAAGAGTAGCATGCAAAACATGGTTGATCATCATTTTAATATCTTAAAACTAGCATGCATGGCTAAACATGAATATATAATGAAATTTCAGTAGCATGCAAAGGATTTTAAAGCATGGTTTCTCCATAAAACACTTAGTTAACACATATATAAAATGTATCTCATAGAGAGCTCTTGAATTCACAAGAATCAAGAGTTTCTCTTTGGAGATCACACAAGAACTGCACATGCAACCATGAAACTTCATCTCCCAAGTCACAAAACTCTTGGGAAGTATATAAAATGAATGTAGGTAGAAGATTTACACTAGGGAAGATGAGAAATGAAATAAAAAATGGAAGGGAGTGGGGGATGGGGGCTTCGGCCGAGAGCAACAAGGGTGGAAGGGGAGGAGAGAAAAATGAGGTGTGTTGGAGTGTGGAGTGAGTGAAAATGACTTCTCCCACTTGGTTTTTGGTTTTATGCTTTTGGGTTGACAAAATAATGAGTGGAAGTGAGAATCTACAAAAATGACCTCTAGCTAAAGTTAGGCCATTTTGCATGAGAGGTTAGTGTGGTAATTTGGTAATCAACAAATGAGTTAGTGGGGTTGGAAAGGTCTTCTTTTCCCTTTGAGAGAATAGAAGGGTGATTTGCATGCAAGGGCTTCTATTTAATTTGCTAATTATAACAAATAAAATTTGTAAAGATTTATTTTTATAAAATAAAATACAAGTTCAAAAATTATAAAATTTATACCATAAAATAACTTGGATTTTTAGAAATTTTATAAAATCAGTTTTGAAATTTATGAACAAAATAACTTTTAAAAGAAAATTTTCCAAGGTTTAGAATATTCCTTATAAATCAAAAATAAGGGAAATAAATAAACTCTTGCTTTGAAAAATCATACACTACATAAAGCAAATTTAAAATACAGAAATTTTCATTCACATAACGTACAACCATTAATTATATTTACATTCGGCTCTAATATTATACCAAGTCCAAAATTACTATTATATAAAATGCCGGTCGTAACATCCTCTCCCCCTTAAGGGATTCTGTCCCCGGAATCTAAGAGAACAGATAAGGATACCGGGAACGCATATCAGACTCTAACTCCCAAGTTGATTCTTCGACCTTGGGTTTCCTCCAAAGTACTTTCACTAACCTTAACGACTTATTCCTAAGACTCTTCACTTGCCAGTCGAGTAATTTGACAGGTTGCTCCACAAATGACAGGTCTGCCTGAATTTCTACAGGTTCATATTCTATCACCTGGCTGGCGTCAGGATTGTACTTCTTAAGCAACGACACATGGAACACATTATGTACATGCTGATACTGAGGTGGTTAGGCTAACTCGTAGGCTACCTTCCCCACTTGACTCAAAATTTCAAAAGGACCTATATATCTATGTGTTAACTTCCCTTTCTTGCCAAATCTAGACAACCCTTTTCTTGGTGACACCTTTAACAAAACGGCTTCACCTACTTGGAATCTAACATCCTTACGCGCTGGATCCGCATACTTCCTCTGTCTATCTTGAGCAGCAAGCAACCTTTTCTGAATTAACTTGACTGTCTCATGCAACTGTCGTACCAATTCCGAGCCTAGAATCCTTCCTTCTCCTACTTCATCCCAACTTGTCGGTGATCTACATTTTCGTCCGTACAAAGCTTCGTATGGTGGCATGCCAATACTGGAGTGATAGCTTTTGTTGTAAGAGAATTCTACTAATGGCAAGTGGTCATCCCAACTTCCTGCAAAATCGATTGCACAACTGCGCAACATGTCTTCGATTGTTTGAATTATCCTTTCGCTCTGACCATCGGTCTGCGGGTGGTACGTCGTACTCGTGTTCAACTTCGTGCCAAGACTTTCTTGAAATTGCTTCCAGAATCTCGAGTTAAATCGGGGATCTCTGTCTGAAACTATCGATACAGGTACTCCATGCCTTAGTACGATTTCATGCACGTACAGATGAACCAATTTATCCAATGACGACTTCTTATTAATTGGAAGGAAATGCGTCGACTTCGTAAGGCGATCAATTATAACCCATATAGCGTCATGTTCGGATTTCGTTCGCGGTAGTCCCACTATAAAGTCCATAGCAATATTTTCCCATGTCCATTCTGGAATCTTTAGGGGATGAATTAATCCGCTTGATCATTGATGTTCTTCCTTCACTTTCTGACAAGTATAACACTTTACAACCCATTCTGCAACGTCTCGCTTCATATTTGGCCACCAAAAGTTCTGCTTTAAGTCCCGATACATCTTGGTGCTCCCCGGGTGGATTGAAAATCTTGAATTGTGGGCTTCTTGTAGGATCTCATTCTTCAATTCAGGTACATGAGGAATCCAAATTCTTGAGGAAAACCTTAGTATACCTTGCTCATCCCTTTGAGTGCCAATCTCTTCTCCAGTTAGCTGATTCTTTTCTTTCTCCATTACTTCTTCCTGACATTTCCTTATCCTTTCCACTAGTGTTGGCTGAAAAGTCATTGCACGACAAACTTCTTCAACTATTCCACAATCACAAAGTTCTAATCCAAATTTCTTAATCTCTTCAGACAGTTCCTTTGGTGTTGCCATCATATTCAACCTCTCATTCCTACTTAAAGCATCGGCTACAACATTCGCCTTTCCAGGATGATAATTTATCGAGCAATCGTAGTCCTTGATCAATTCCAACCATCTCCATTGCCTCATATTGAGCTCCTTCTGATTGAAAATGTACTTTAAACTCTTGTGATCCGTATAGATTTCACACTTTTCCCCGTAGAGGTAATCTCTCCAAATCTTAAGTGCGAACATTATGGCGGCTAGTTCCAAATCATGCGTCGGGTACTTTAATTCATGCGGTTTTAACTGTCTTGACGAATACGCGATCACCTTATTGTGTTGCATTAGCACACAGCCCAATCCTTTATGTGAAGCGTCGCTGAATATCATAAAGTTTCCTTGGTCATCTAGTAGTACTAACACCAGAGCTGTTACCAATCTCTGTTTCAATTCTTGAAAGCTATACTCACATTCTACACTCCATTCGAACTTCTGATTCTTCCTGGTTAACTTAGTCAATGGCGTGGCGATTTTCGAAAAATCCTTGACTAACCTTCTATAATACCCTGCCAATCCTAGAAAACTTTGCACTTCCGTAGGTGTCTTTGGCCTCTTCCAACTCATAATCGCCTCAATCTTTGCCGGATCTACTTTAACTCCTTCATCTCCAATGACATGTGCCAAAAATTGAACTTCCTTTAACCAAAACTCACATTTGGAAAACTTGGCATACAACTTCTCTTGCCGGAGTATCTCCAACGCTATCCATAGATGCTGCTTATATTCTTCTTCCGACTTTGAATAAATAAGGATATCATCAATGAATACCACTACGAACTTGACCAAATACTTTTTAAATACCCGATTCATCAGATCCATAAATGCGGTCGGGGCATTAGTCAATCTAAAAGGCATTACTAAGAATTCATAATGTCCGAATCTGGTCCTGAATGTTGTCTTAGGAATATCTTCTTCTTTGATCTTTAATTGATGGTATCCTGATCTCAAGTCAATCTTTGAAAAGCACTTTGCTCCCTTCAGCTGGTCAAATAGGTCATCTATTCTTTGTAGCGGGCAGCGGTTCTTAATCGTCACCTTATTCAACTCCCGATAATCTATACATAGCCGCTTACTTCAATCTTTATTCTTTAAAAAAGAACAGGTGATCCCCATGGCGATGTACTTGGCCGTATCACTCCCTTATCCAACAATTCTTGTAGCTGGCTCGCCAACTCTTTCATTTCTGCTGGTGCTATCCTATATGGGGCCTTTGAAACTGGTTCTGTGCCCGGAGCAAGGTTGATCTCGAACTCGATTTGTCGATCTGGCGGTAAGCCCGGTAGTTCGTCTGAAAACACATCTGGGAACTCGTTAACTACGGGAATATCTTCTATGCTGGGGTTGCCATTTTTTGAATCCACTACATAAGCTAGGAATGACTCACAACCTTATCTAAGTAGCTTCTTAGCCTGAACGATTGTAAGAAACAGTTGCTCTTGCCTCTGTCCCTTAAATACTACCTTATATCCACTCTTCATCTTTAAATACACTTTCTTGGTCTTACAATTAATCTGGGCGTTATTCTTCCCTAACCAATCCATACCTAAAATTATATCGAACTCTCCCAACTTGAAGAGTATCAAGTCGGCTGAAAACTTATGCCCCGAAATATCAATCTCACACTTCGGTAAGAATTGATTCACAGGAATCTTCTCTTGGTTCGCAATTACCACATTTACTACCTCGCTCATAATCATTTTATCACATTAAAGTTTATCAACAAAAGTTTCTGATATGAAAGATCTTGTTGCTCCCGAATCAATCAATACTTTAGGTTTGACATTATTTAGTAAAAGTGTACCTGCTATCACCTCAGAGTTCTGAATAGCGTCCTTCATTTTCAAATCGAATGTCCTTGCTGTTGCTTGCGGAGTTGTTGTAGGTGGTGGAGGTAATGCCAATACCACGGCTGCCACACTTGCACTGGTACTTGCCACATTTATTAGAGCTTTGACTGGTCCAGTTTTCTTGCACTCCCTAGCTATGTATCCAGTCTTTCCACACTTGTAACATGTAACTCCTGGCTTCGGCATCTTACACTCATTTTCCAAATGTCCCTTCTGGTTGCACCTATAACATGTCATGCTCAGCTTATTACACACTCCGGTGTGCCTTCTTCCACAATGCTTGCATTCTGGTCTCTGGAATTTGTTTTCTCCAACTTGCCCTTGACTTGTCTAGCTATTCCCTTTCGATTCTTGTCTTTTTCCCAAATTCCCTTTCTTTTGAAAATTTCCGCCTTTATGGAATCCAAACCTCTTTACATTCCGATCTTGTGAATTCCTGGTTTCAGACTTTTCTCCATAAAATGGAACCTTTCTCTTCTTGTTATCCCTTTCCTTTCTTGACTGCATCCCATTATTCTCAATCAAAGCAGCTTTCTGTACTACTCCCGCATAAGTATCAAGCTCAAACATAGCCACTCTATCTCTGATCCAAGGCTCTAATCCTTGTTGAAATTTCTTCGCTTTTTCCTCCTCACTGCTGGTATACTTTGTCACAAACCTTGACAACTCTGTGAATTTCTTCTCATACTCCAGTACAGTCATGTTCCCTTACTTCAATTCAAGAAATTTAAGCTCCATCTGATTCTGCATGTACTTAGGGTAATACTTTTCCAGAAATAACTTCTTAAATCTTTCCCAAGAAACTTGCTGAATTGCTTCCATAGCTTTCGCTGATTCCCACCAATAGATGACTTCGCCCTTCAAGAAGTAAGTAGCATATGGTGTCTTCTGATTATCCCCTAACTGTACCAACTCAAAAGCCCTTTCCATTTCCTTAATCCATGTGTTAGCTATTATTGGATCAGTGGTATCATGAAATGCAGGTGGATTCACATTCTAAAAAGCCTTGAAAGTGACAACTTGTCGAGGTGGTACTGGTGGATCAGGTGGTTGGTGTGGTTCACGGTTATCTTGGTTTTTAAATTGTTGTTGAAGAGTTAGTTGTTGTTGAGCTATAGCGTTGGTTTGTTGTTGCAAGGTTTCCAGTAATCGAAGAATATTTGGATCTGTGGTGGATGTGGTTGTTGGGTTCTTCTTTTTGGGTGGCATGATCCTGAAATAAGAGTTATGTCAAAACAGGTATGAATGATGAAATAATTCGAGGGTATCGCATGGCATTCTTATTTACATATGAGGTCAAGTTTCAAATTAAACACATATGGTGAAGCATATAAAGGCGTAAAATAACAGTTGAGAGCAAATGGAATGATAGTGCATAATAATTGAAATCTAAAGGTCTCAATACATCAAGATCAGGATAAAGTCTGATTCTAGGAATAACATGCTTATTTAAAGGAAACAACTGGGAATTCTACGAAGTCTGATAATACTACAACATGGAAGGTAGATAATGGAAATAACTAAGGCTCCACTCCATCAGAACGGGGCTTGGTAGTCTTCTCCTCTCGAAGCGTCTTCACAATGCTCTGGAGCTCATCCGCCACCATCTGGATGATATACCAACTGGTATAGTCTCGGTATGATGGCATTTCCTCAAGCTTAGTGTTGACGTACTGAACCAAAGCCTCAAGTCTCGCAGTCATCTGCTCCTTAGGCTTCCCTTCATAGTTTCGGCTGTCCGAATACACGTTCTTCAGCCGATCTATCAGTCGGTCATACTTTCCCTGAAGCATGTCAAACTCGCACCTCAACTCAGCATACACGAAGAAAGCAATAATGTCGTCCGACCCAGAGGATGACGAGGAATGCGCCCTTTGCTGACAAACCAATAAGAGGAGTATTAATAATAAATTTACTTAACCTACTCTCTCGCATATTATCTATAACCTATACATATATCCTATAACCTATTTGGGTTGTCCAGAGACTCTAAACCGTAGCTCTGATACCAAAAACCTGTCACACCCCCAACTTAACAAATAACATATATAACTATTACAATATTTAAAAGAAAGTAAATATAACTGAATCCAAGATCTTACAGTTTAGGGTTTGGAACAGCCCAACACTACCATCTATTATAACTGATTTAAATATCGAGTCCTCACACAAAACTATCTCTTATTCTACCTGAGCTCGGACATACGCATCGGCGTCACAGGTCTTACGTGCTGTCTGCTTGAATCTAACCATAGCTGCTAGCTGTAATATCAGGGTTTAAGCAAGGAGTGAGCAATATGCTCAACAAGTACTAAACAGTACGATACGAAACATAAATCGAGATATATATTAAAGAATGACAATGCGAAGATATAACTTATAATAACAAGAGATGAAATTTTGGGTGATGGCATCATTTGCTTGAATCAAAACATTTTCAAAAGCATAACTTAATCCAAAATCATTTTATGATGCTATGAATTACAGCCGGTGATCAGCCGCGAAGTAATCCCAAACCTCGCTGGGTTCTAAAACATTAATGGGATCCCTAGGAAACTTTTAATCATACAATATAAGTGTGGAAAGGACTCGCGTCTCAGTCCAGATCCACTATTCAAAGAAAACATTTATCCTCCTTTGGGACTGAAAATCCACATTTTAATCACTTCAAAAACTGATGTTGATTATAATAAAATCTCTTAAGTAGCAAACATTTTTATCAAGGGATTTTAGATCAACTTTGAAACACTGGAAATATGTCACCAAATTTCAGGGCCATGATGTACTAAACTTTACTATATCAGGGTAATTGAAAGGTTTCCATATACAAGAACTTTGACAAGGAGATTTAGCAAGGCTATTGGATAATATGAAAGAGTAATGCCAAACTAGGCTTAAAGCAATGGTTTTCGACAAGGTACAAGTACTAGAACATCAAGAAGATAAGCTTCATGAATACTAGGGGTGTTAAGGTATGAAGAAAATGATTTTTACCTCAAGGTATATCAGGATTGTCGAACTTTAGGGTAAGAAAAAGGGTTATAAATCAATTAAGAACAACTTTAAAGAATATCTGGCTTTTAGGTATCCAGGTAAAGTTTCTATTGGGGTTCAAGCATCAGGGTGAGATGTCAATATTTTAGGAATCAATAGCATGTTAATCAAGAGGATCAATCAAGTATTATATCAAATTTTTATTTTATCATGGCATTCCAATTACTTTGATATACTAGCGTGATACGACTTTTGATCTACTTGCAATATGTACTTGAGGGTTCATGACATTTTTATATAATACGAAGATAGATTTAAGAATCTCTTGGTTCAAGTATTTCAAGATAACTCAGGATACTCGCATCAATATATATGAACTAATAATCACACATTTGCAGTGTAAACGAAAAACAGGTTGAATCACTTGCCTTGAGAAAGGCTGGTCTTGTCTGGCTGGTAGGAGCAACTGGAAGCTTTACTCGACCTTTATGGAAAGTTTACCCTCGTCTCGAGATCCTACATAAATAATAATAACCTCATTATAATATATTCTCACCAACTCAACCTATTTACAACCCGAAAGTTAGTACAAATGGCACTTAGGCCTATATGCACGCAATTTCTAATCACCTTATAAATACAATAGTACACATAGCCACATATACTCACATATCATATTTTAATATCAATTAATATCACATACACCCTAATGCAACACTAGGCTTGGATGATCTCGATCCCCAACTAAGCACTTGGTCGCTAAACTAGACAAAGTCTCCCAATTTTGGCCTCCTAACTCGATGTGCCTTTACTAAACTATCCAAAACCTATTGACCCTCACTTGGTCCTTTTACTCTACTGGCTTTATACTATCTTGCAACCATAGTGGTCAACCTAGGTCTCACTCATAAGTGCTCTAAAACTATGTGATAAGTGAAAGTGCTCCCTAAGGAAAATTTCAGAATGACATCTATGGTTTCTTGAGTGCATTAGACACTCTTAAACTACAATTTTAACTCCAAAACTTCTACACTAGACTCCTCTGACCATAAGGCATCTCCCAAACTCGATGTGGCTCAAGGGCCTAGCTTGGGCCTCCTTGGGCCTAAGCTTAAAGTCCATGGTTACCCTATTTTTCTGCGCAGAAAACGCTCTGACTTGAACTAACTTGTGACATATGGTTTTAACTCAAATCCTATGAATTATGGCTGGAAAAACTCCTCTGACACTCCCTCTAACTAAGGCCCAACAGGGCCTAATGAGGGCCTACCCATGACATGGTCAAAACTTCCTATTTCTAAGTTGCAACAAAACTGTCCCCTGCTGGAAAGATTTTGTGATTCCACTCGTGCATCCAACCAAATGACTTATAAACCTCCAACAAATACCTAAAAACTTTTATATACTCCTAGTTCTAGCTTCTGGTGGCTTGGGCCTCAAAGTGCACAATAAATGCTCATTCAAAACTTCCACATAAACTAGTGCATCAAATCTGGAAAAATGCAAACACTAACTAATCCCTTTCCACCTTAACTTCCACTTAAAAACCAAGCATCCAACCCTTACCAAAGCAAACCTAGTGCATTAATGTCCTAAAATAGTGCCTCAACAGGAGGGGAGATCATCTATGCCCAAGAACAACAACATGCAACTAAAAATATAACATGCAACTCGTGGAAACACTTAACAAGATTTCGGCTAAAGCATAAAGTTTAAATGCTTGCAAATTCGACTTGTACCTATTACTCATCCTTAATATTCATGAAATATATCTTCTCCTAATTATTAATAAGAAATTTATCATGGAAACAATCTATTTTAAGCACACATATTTCGAATTTATAGATTTTTAGACATAACAACATGATTTCGAAAAGAGTAGCATGCAAAACATGGTTGATCATCATTTTAATATCTTAAAACTAGCATGCATGGCTAAACATGAATATATAATAAAATTTCAGTAGCATGCAAAGGATTTTAAAGCATGGTTTCTCCATAAAATACATAGTTAACACATATATAAAATGTATCTCATAAAGAGCTCTTGAATTCACAAGAATCAAGAGTTTCTCTTTGGAGATCACACAAGAACTACACATGCAACCATGAAAATTCATCTCCCAAGTCACAAAACTCATGGGAAGTATATAAAATAAATGTAGGTAGAACATTTAAGGGAAGATGAGAAATGAAATGAAAATGGAAGGGAGTGGGGGATGGGGGCTTCGGCCGAGAGCAACAAGGGTGGGAGGGGAGGGGAGAAAAATGAGGTGTGTTGGAGTGTGGAGTGAGTGAAAATGACTTCTCCCACTTGGTTTTTGGTTTTATGCTTTTGGGTTGACAAAATAATGAGTGGAAGTGAGAATGTACAAAAATGACCTCTAGCTAAAGTTAGGCCATTTTGCATGCAAGGTTAGTGTGGTAATTTGGTAATCAACAAATGAATTAGTGGGGTTGGAAAGGTCTTCTTTGCCCTTTGAGAGAATAGAAGGGTGATTTGCATACAAGGGCTTCTACGTAATTTGCTAATTATAACAAATAAAATTTGTAAAGATTTATTTTTATAAAATAAAATTCAAGTTCAAAAATTATACAATTTATACCATAAAATAACTTGGATTTTTAGAAATTTTATAAAATCACTTTTGAAATTTGTGAAAAAAATAACTTTTAAAAGAAAATTTTCCAAGGTTTAGAATATTCCTTATAAATCAAAAATAAGGAAAATAAATAATCTCTTGCTTTGAAAAATCATATACTACATAAAGCAAATTTAAAATGCAGAAATTTTCATTCACACAACGTACAACCATTAAGTATATTTACATTCGACTCTAATATTATACGAAGTCCAAAATTACTATTACATAAAATGTCGGTCGTAACATTTCTTCCAAGTATTCTATTCTTCATAGAATTATTCTCCATGCATATCTCTTCTTGTGTTTGTTTTAATCTTCTTTCCTTCAATCAGTCGTCTTCCTCATCTGAATGTCTTCTTAAGTCCTGATATTATCTCCTGATAAATATCTTCTGATATCTTAAGTTCTGATAACTTAAGTTCTGATGTCTTAAGTTCTGACTTCAGTATAAGTACTGATTTCCAGTTAAGTCGTGATTTGTCCTGTTAGTTAAGATCTGAAAACTAAACACAAATCATTATTAAACATGACATCACAAATATATCTAAGATATAAACCATTATTTTACAGATTCCAACATTTCTAAATCCAAGTGGAGTTTAGTGAATCTTTCGGAATTTAATGGTTTTGTGAATATGTCAGCGAGGTTGATTTCAGTATCAATATGAGTCATTTTTATATCGCCTTTATTGATATTATCACGTAAAAAATAATGTCTCACATCTATATGATTAGATCTAGAATGTAATACAGGATTTTTGGTAAGGTCAATAGCACTCGTATTATCACATAAGATTGAGATCATATCAAATTTTATATTATAGTCAGCTAGTGTTTGCTTCATCCACAGTATTTGAGAACAACACTTTGCAGCTGTTATATACTCAGCCTCGGTTGTTGAGATGGATACGGAATTTTATTTCTTTAAAAACCAAGAAACTAAACATCCACCAAGAAACTGATAAGTACCACTTGTACTTTTTCTGTCGACTAAATGCCCGGCATAGTCCGAATCAGAAAAAACATACTAAGTCAAATGGTATTCCTTTTGGATACCAAAGACCAACACCAGTGGTTCCTTTAAGAAATCTCAATATCCTTTTTACCGCGGATAAATGGATTCTTTCGGTGCTACTTGAAACCTAGCACATTTACAAACACTATCGGGATGACTTACAGTTATATAGAGCAAGCTACTGATCATTCCTCAATATTTCTTTGTGTCTACGGGAATTCCTTTTGGATCTTCCGTTAATTTATCGGATATAGATATAGGAGTAGAGATGGGTTTGGCATTATCCATTTCAATTTTTTCAACATCTCTTTACAATACTTGGATTGAGAGATATGGATGCCTTCATCAGATTGCCTTATTTACAATTTCAAAAAGAAGTTTAATTCTCCCATCATACTCATCTCGAATTTTTTACTCATATTTTCAGAGAATTCTTTACATAGTGCATCATTTATTGAACCAAATATGATTTCATCTACGTATATTTGTACGAGCAATATATCATATTTTTCTTACCTCGTAAATAAGGTTTTATCGATCTTTCCCATCTTAAATTTATTGTCTAGTAGGAACTAGCTCAATCTTTCATACCATGCTCTTGAGGCTTGTTTTAAGCCATATAGAGCTGTATATAATTTATAGACAAAATCGGGATGTGTTGCATTTTCAAATCCGGAAGGTTGTTTCACATATACTTCCTCTTCTGAAATCCCGTTTAAGAATGCAGATTTCACATCCATTTTATAGACTTTAAAATTTTTATGACAAGCATAAGCCAATAGCATTTAAATTGATTCAATTCTTGTTACCAGTGCATATGTTTCATCAAAGTCTATACCTTCCATTTGGGTATATCCTTGCGCAACTAATCTTGCTTTATTTCGAACTACCGTTTCATTCTCGTCTAATTTATTTCGAAATACCCATTTTGTACCAATTATGGAAGTATCATGAGGCTTAGGGACAAGTTCCCATACTTTACTTCGAGTAAAGTGGAGCAATTCATCTTGCATAGCAGAAATTCAATCCTCGTCTAATAAAGCCTCTTTCGCGGTTTTATGTTCTATTTCAGATAGAAAACTAAGATGATTTACAACATTTTGAACTTGTGACCGCTTTTGAACTCCCTTCCTTAAGTCTCAAAGCGCATTATCTAGTGGATGACTTTTTATAGTGGTAATTTCTTTAAGAAGTTCATCTTCCTTTTCGTCCAATTCTAATGGATTTTTATGTACGGGAGTCCCGAGATCCATATTTTCGAATTATCGAATAACCTTTTCAACATCATCTTGTTCAACATTTTCTTGGTCAACAAGATATTTATATTTCGCCGGTGGTTTACTTTCATCAAAAGCAACATTCATAGATTCTTCCTGTAATATCCGGGATATAACGTGTAATTATTTTTACTATTAAATAATTAATATGTGTGTTCAGTATCTATTCTGTGAGTTAATTGTTAAGTGATAAATGTACTTGAATATTCAAAAATAATATTAATTGAGTATTTTATTTTTATATGTCCCAAATAAAATATAGATAATTGTTATATCTTCCTAATTATTTTTGTGTTGATTTATAGATTTATAAGAATCATATGAAATTTTTAAAATCTTTTTCCGGGTAATTAAAATCTATTTTATAAAAACGGGAACCAACCGACGTCAACCGTTGTTACATTTTTGGAACCCAAAACTCTACCGAGAACTCCTTCCTAACCTAATTGTAATATTCCGAGCATTTTCCATGTTTCGACTTTTTCGATCCGGCGTACGGTTTGTCCTGCGCGGGTCCCGGCACAACATTTTCGATACAATATTCGTTTCGGTAAATTAATCAAACCCGTATTTTCGATAAACGGGAGCTTTTTATTAAACTATCCCAATTATCACTTCGTAGTACGTGTAACTGGGTGCTGAGACCAAGACCGCAGTACAAATTGTACTGATTGGGATAACTATCCCGAAAACCGATACCGTTTGGATCAGTTTTTATAAATAAACGTACCATTTTATATCCGGAATGATCCAACGGGATACTAATTTTCCGTAATTATAAATAGTCTTTTACCGTATTTTATTTCGTATCAAAATCATTTGCAGACAGATAAATATATAATTTTACAGAGAAAAATCATATATTCATAAACCTTTCTGAGAATCAAACCAACTTTTGAAGGTGTTAGTGATCTTTGTTTGAAAAGCTCGAGTACTGGATTTGAAGGTCTTGAGAAGCTCTATCAGAATCTGTAATCCATACACCTGCAGAATCAAAGGTTGAATTTCTAAAAATTTAATTATTTTCGAATTTATTTATTAAAAATATGAATTTTTGTTCGGATGATTGTTTGTATGATTTGATGATTGTATGTTGTAGAGCTTGTTTTCCTGATGATTTTCATATGTCATACGTCTGATTTGGAGTTCAATAACATGTTCAAATTTGAGTTTGATTTTCGAATTTTAAAATTAGGGTTTATAACCCGTATGAATGTTCTTAATTGAAATTTGGGGGTTTCTTATTCTGTGATAGATTGATGTTGTGATATAGTGGATTGTGTTCTCTGTGAAATTAGCAATCCAGTCGTATAAGTTTCATGAACCAACGAAGTCTGTAGAGAAGGGAGTTGTGTTTTGAAGTTTTCCGATGTTCGCCGGAAACTGGAAAATTTCACGGCCAAATTCCGGACAAATCAGGGATTGTTAGGTTGTTTTGATTGCATGGTTGTGTTCCTGGTGTTGTGTAGAAGTGATCTGGAGCTTGTGGCAAGGTGAGGAGGCCGGAATCGTGTTCTCCGGTCACCCCTGTGTTTTCCGGCGACTGGACTGTAAAAATTGCAGTTTGGTCCCTGAAGTTTTGGGGACGATGCAGTTTGGTCCCTGTAGTTTTCAGACTTTGCAAAAATAGGATTCCTGTTTTAAAAATGTTTAAAAATCATATTTCCCATTTATTTTTATTAAAAAAATTCGTTTTTAATTTCTGAAAATTCTAAAAATTATTATTTTAATTCCGAAAATTATTTTTAATTCACAAATAAATCTGAATTAATTATTTAATTAATTTCAGTTAATTTTTAATTGATTAATTAGTCAATTAATTCGAAAATTAATTGATTAATTGATTTAATTAATTATTAATTGATTTTTAATTAATTATTTAATTAGATTTAATTATTAAAAATGATTTAAAAATTCTGAAAAATAGTTTAGAGCTTTAAAATATTATTCTAAATTATTTTCAAGGCTCGATAATTATTCTAAAATTGTTTCGGAGCCAGAATTGGTCAGCCGAACCCTGTTTATTAACTTGAAATTTGATCCAACGACCCGTTTTAATTCCGAAAAATGTTTTAAAAATTATTTTAAATACCCGAAAGCACATTTATGACCTAAGACTTCTTTATAAATGATATGTCCTTGATTACGTGATGTATTATGTGTTATATGTGACATGTGGTTTGACTATCGGTCTATATAGGCGGTGTATACTTCGTTATTGCGTAGATTTCAATCCGTTAATCGGATTTGGGTAAAACGAAGGGTAGATAAAAGAGTGCGTTGAATAGAATCTTGTGAGTTGATGATTGATAGATGCTTATGATGTGTGAGCAGAAGAGGCAAGGCATAGAAAAGGGAAACAGATAGTTGAGGAATAAGCCGATTGTGATTGGAAGCGAGTACAGAGTAGTAAGCTAATTCCAGGCAAGTGTTCTGAACTTTCTCGAGATATTGAAATTCTTGATAGTCTTGTTGACATTGCAAGTGCTTTGAAGCACAGAAACCTAAACCCTGATTTCAGTTATTGTTCTTGAGCTATGAACCATATTATTTCTAAGCCATTGATTATTATAAACCCAAACTTGAACCTCAAGTATACGATACTATTCCATAAATACATGCAAACAAAATCCCAAACACTGAACTGAATTACTTATACATTCAACCATTGTATCCTATGCTTTGAGAGCTCAAATCTTTGAAACCCTGAAATATTGATTCTTTTGTTATCCAATTCTTTCAGTTCCCAGCATTCAAGCTTGTAAACTACTTTTTTGATCCTTAAAAAGATTGAAACCCTTTCATTGTTAAACAGTCATTGTTGTTAATGATTCTGGTTATTGTTTATTATTGCATATTCTGTTATTATGTTAGAATTGGATTGTTTTTTTTTTATAAAATTGTGGACCAGATTCGTGGTCAGACCATATAATGGTCAAGTTAGGCGAATGTGTGCCTTGGATCCAATAGTTAGAGCAATGCTGTGTGCCTTGCTCGGGGTTAGTGCGTGACTGATCAGCAGCCTAACCTTGGTTTTTAAATTAAAAGTATATTATCCAATTCTAAATCATAATCCATTGTTCACTTGATATCATAAATATATTCACCTGATGATCATTATTCTCAGTTTTGTTATTGTGACTTGCTGAGCTAGTTAGCTCATTTGTGCAATGTTGTTTATATTCTTTCCAGTTAAAAAGGAACCAGTTGGTAAAGAGGATCCCCAGTCCAGCGCGAGAGCTAGGGGTTCAGGTTGAGAAAGCTGAACTAGTAGACTTCTTTTGGGATAATTTATGTTTGTAAAAGTTTGTAATAATGTTTGATACTCAGTGTGAGTTGAAATAGTTGGGATTTGAACGGTTTATAATATATTAGTGTGTTGGCTTGTGTGCATACTTTAACCTGTCGCGGTCCGTGGTGGTGGATAAGTAGGGTCACTGCATATAATTATTATTATCTTTATTATTGTTATAAGCAGGTTATAATTAAGGTGTGTGTGTGGACCCCAAACTTCTGACCCGGGTTTGGAGGGCGCCACACTTCCACCATAAGCGATTTGAGGTTAAACACTCTGTTAGTTTTACTATTCTTCGAGTATCCAAGAAATATACCTTCGTTTGATTTAGGATCAAACTTTGTAAGGTACTCTTTTGAATTTAATATGAAGCACTTGCTTCCGAATACTCGAAAGTAGCTTAGTTTCAGAGTTTTGCCAAAATATACCTCGTAAGAAGTCTTTTGTTTTATAGGCCGTAGCAAAACCCGATTAAGAATATGGCAAGCGGTTGACATAGCCTCAACCCAAAAATATTTAGGTCGACGATATTCATTTATCATTGTGCTAGCCATTTCTTGGAGTGTTCTATTTTTCTGTTCAACTACTCCGTTGGATTGAGGAGTGTATGGAGCGGAAAAGTTATATGTGATGCCATGTTCATCACAAAAGTTGGTGAAACTAGAATTCTCAAATTCTTTACCATGATCAGTTCTTATATAGACTATGGTTTTATTTTGTTGATTTTGAATCCTTTTACATAACGATGAAAAGGATTCGAAAGCATCACTTTTGACTTTGAGAAATTTCGTCCATGTAAATCTTGAATAATCATCCACAACTACCAACGTATATGAGCAACCTCTGAGACTTTGTATAGGAACCGGACTGATAAGATCCATATGAAGTAGCTCGAGAGGTCTCGAGGTAGATACCATAAACTTTGCTTTGTGAGATTCTCGAATTTGTTTACCAACTTCGCAAGCTTCACAAGTATGGTCTTTATGATAGTTTAGTTTTGGTATACCTCGGAAATGGTCTTTAGTTAATATATTTTTTATCAACTTCGTGTTGGCATGTCCTAATTATCGATGCCATAGCCATGGATCATCATTATAGTGATTAGGCACACGTTCACTTGCTTGCTCATGTCACATGTATAAACATTTTTATTTCTGGGGCAAGTGAGAACCAACTTTCCAAATTTATCTAATATAGAACAATGAGTAGTGTAGAAAATTACCTTGTAATCATTTTTGCATAATTGACTAATGGAGAGAAGATTGTACTTTAATCCGGTGACCAATTAAACTTCAGAAATTTTAACTTTCCCATTTCCGATATCTCCGATGCCGACAATGTTTTCTTTAGTACTATCACCAAATGTTACACTCCCTGCGGTAACCTTTTTAATGTTGTTCAAGAGTGACTTATTACCGTTCATATGTCTTGAACATCCACTATCAAGGTACCATATGTCTTGTTTTGCAGAAAGACAAACCTCTTCATTTGAAGAGGAGATTTCTGTTGAGGCAGTTTTATCTCCGAGAACCATTAACCATAGATTGACCACTTCTTCACTAGCTTCCGGAGCTTCTTCATCTTCACTTAGATCCCAACCATTTTCAGCCACGAGACTTCATCCCTTTGAGAGTTTAGGACATTCTCTTTTATAATGACCAGGTTGTTTACACTCAAAACATACATCTTGTGTTTCTTCCGGAGATGGATCTTTAGATTTTGGAGGAGTGTAAAAAGGATGGTTTGTAGAGGCATTGGCATTACTATAGGTATTTATATTTTGATTTCCTTTGCCTTTATTATAGCTCGTTGATGGATAATTACTCTTATAGTTGGAAGAATAATTTTGAGAGTAATTTGGCCTTCCGTTAGAGTTAAAATCTCTATGTTGATTATTTGATTTTAGGAAGCCTTTTCCGTATCTTTGAGATTTGCTTTGAAGCACACGGTGAAGTTGTCTCGTGAGTAGGGCAATTTCACTCTCATCGAGATTTTGGAGTTCCTCATTCCTCCTCGGAATTTTCATCTTCATCAATTAATATGGTCTTTAGAACCATATTTTTCTTTTTATCCTCCACTTTTGGAGCAACCTTTTCTGGAATATTATCTTCTTCGTAAGCACGAAGATTTCCGAATAGGTTATCAATCTTATACTCATTTAAGTTGTGCATCTCTTTTATAGTAGTGACTTTAACCTTCCAACTTGGAGGTAGAGATTTGAGCACTCTTCTATTCTTTTCATTTTGAGTATAATTCTTTCCAAGTTAAGATAACTCATCGATAATGCGAGAAAATCTTGTTTCCATATCAATGATATTTTCTCCTTCTTGGAGTTTAAAGTTCTCGTATTCTTGGATCAATGTATCCATCTGAGAATCTTTTATATCAGTGGTTCCTTCATAAGTTACCACTAATTTGTTCTACATTTCTTGTGCCGACTTGCAATTATTTACTCTTTTATATTCTTTTTCTGCAAGTGCACTTGTGATAACCATTTCCTCTTTGGCGGCTATATTCATAGTGGCTTCTTCCTCTAAGTTATATTCACTAACCTTCTTTTCGACGATGATGTCATCGATAGTTTTGGTAGGAATGCGAACACCATCTTCGATAGCCATCCAAACTTTGACTCCTTGAGATCTAGCATAAATGTGAAACCTCATTTTCCATGTTGCAAAGTTGGTGCCATCAAATAGAGGAGGTCATGAGCTAGATAGACCTTCACCACATCCAACGGGATTAATATACGCCATTCCGAATCACTTTTTGTTGTGCCTGTAAATCTGCAAATCACTTAACAAACACATTAAAAAACACTGCTCTGATACCAATTGTAAGGTCCCGAGAGGGATATTTTAAGCTAGAAGGGGAGTTGAATAGCTTAATTACCAATTTAAAAATTGTTATGGCATTTTAAAATAATTTAACCCATTTTAGAACTTTACCGAGTGGTTTTGCAGTTTATATTTGCGGAAAAATAAAGTGCAAGGAAAGAAAATACCACATGGTGATTGTATCCTGGTTCGCGATGGCACAACCTCTAATAGATTCGCTCACCCCTACTCCAGTCACCGAGCTCCTCTCCCGGACTCGGGATTTTCCCTTATAATAAACTCGCTCCTTTAGTAGGCGGAGAAGCCTTTACACCCTTATATGTATTTATCTTGGTGCGTAACACAAGGGTCACCACCTCAAAATAAATGTAATACCTACACAACTTATCTTAGACAATAACTCCCCGCTATTTCTTCAAAGTTATTTTGAACCTTTGTGTGGACTTGGCTTCCTTAGCTTTTGTCGGTCTTGGATCTTAGTGATCCGGTCTTGGGTCTTTCCTCTTCCTCATGGTGCGAAGACTACTAACTCCCCGTTCATACGTCTAGGACTTGGGTCTTAGAATGAGAATCACCTCACGTGACTTCACCTTACTATAAAACTAATGAGACAATCCATAGAACAAACCAAGTATAGAAAATATGGTTTGAACTAGTATGTTACTGTACTAGCCCACAAATAGTATAATATTAAAATAAGAATATTAAAACTAAACAAGAACACTTGACTTAAGGTAATAAATGGTAGTCCAACTATTTTTATAATTACTCCTTTATAGATTAAATGACGTTGTGGAGTAATATGAGAAGTCTTTTATATAAAGCACTTATAGCTTATGACTTCTTTAGTATTCTTATTCTTTCGATTACGTATTTATAAATCGAAAAATACTTTAGTTACAATCTCGGAATTGTGACTTATCCTTTACATTTGTAGGCTTAAGGATTTTAGTATACTTATGTTTTGACAATTATATAGTCAAAGTATACTTTTAACTTCAAGCACTTGTATAATTTTTATGAGTCTTAGCCAAGATCCAAATAAGAGAAGTGCAAGAAATTGGCGTAAGATCGTGCTTTTGAAGTTTAGACAAATAATTACGAGTAGTTTATATATATTGAATAAGAACCCCACGGAACACTGAAAGATGCTAGAAGGGACTTATACGATATGTCTCATAATTGTTTATATACACGATATGTGTTAGCCAAGATCCAATTAAAGAGCATGAAATTAATTGGCTAACTCATGGATTTGATTCGTCTTTAAATAACGGATGATTACGAAGTGTTCATAGATCGAGTTATAATCCCCCGGAACACTAAAGATGTTAGAAGGGATTAAACTATGCTTCGTAATATTTTATGTGCACGATATGTGTTAGCCAAGATCCAATTAAATAACGTGAAAGTAATTGGCTAATTCGTGAACTTAATCCATTTTGATATTTGACAAATTATGAAGTGTTTATAGATCAAGTTATAATCCCGCGGAACACTAAAGATGTTCTAAGGGATTATACTTATGCTTCGTAATTATTTTATGTGCACGAATATTTGTTACCCAAGATCCAATTAAAAAGCGTGAAAATAATTGGCTAACTCGTGAACTTGTGTCAAATAAAATCTCACCCTTGGAGATTAAGTACTTATTTTTATAGATGTTCTTGTTGAAATGATTTTTACGAAGATCAAGTACTAAATCGAATTTCGAGTTTGAATCGTAGTTCTCTTTTCCCTTGAGAACTTTATTTATAAGAGATCTTGTATTAGAGCTTAAGATGAAGTAGAGAAGTTAAGTACAAAGTGTTATTCCCTAACAATATAACAAGAATTACAGAAGGGGGGTTGAATGTAATTCTTGCTCCTTTTTACAGATTTTAAAACAGTTCTTACTTAATCCATATAACAGTGTTTGATTTGCTAAGGTGCGGAATTGAAAGATAATTGAAATCAAAACACTAAGTAATAAAACACAGGCTTTAAAACTTTATGGTGGATTTGAATGTATCCACCATATATATATATATATATATCAATTTGAGAACTTTGTGTAGCTTAAAATGGCTCACAGCTGCTTTACAAGTAGAACAAACAAACTACAGAGAAATTCTTGACAAGTATAGCTTTTTCTATCTCTCTTTTAAAATGTGTTTGCTTAGTTAAATGTTCTACTAGCTACACTTGGTTTATATATCACCAAGTTTACATGACAATAAGACAAGATAATAAAATAAAACATATCTAGTCTAACTCCATGCTACTTCACTACTCTATTCCAGCATCTTTGAATATCTTCACAATTGCATGGAAATGGTAATGCTTCTTTGTTCTCAAATTCCTGCTTAACAGGCTGCCACATTCCTTTTGCAAACACCCGACGCATGTGACGGTGTTGTCACTGTCAACAGCTATTTGAATTTGATCATTCATCGGGTCTATGCTTGTCATCCGTCGGGAAGCTTTGTTGATCATCTGTCGGGAGTCTTGTAGATTATCCGTCGGGTGTCTATTTGTCACTTGACTCCATTTCACTTATACAGAATTACAAGACATTTCATATTTACAATTAATCAACCTATTCTGCATATCAATCTAGTAGCCAACATGACTTACAAATCCCTAAGAAATCTACTTGACTTATACATGTTATTTGCTGAAATGTGCTACAGTTCTTATTATTACATAAGCTACTCACTCGATGGATGTTAATCTGTCATCCGTCGGGACTGTAAAGTTTATCCATTGGGACTATATTAGATCATCCGTCGAGTGCTACAAAATACACTAAGTTAAATCTACCAAGGTTTTTTGTTTAATTTATCATCAAGTTCACAACATATTCCTAACAATCTCCCCCAATTTATGTCTACTGGAATTGTAGCCATAAATTAAGAGAAACTTGATGATAACAAAACATCCTAAAGATACAGATTGAAAGGTAGTAGATAAAACTGATAAGTGCTACAAAATTCACTGAAAATTGAACAAAGCAAAGTATACAAAGAATTCTCACAATCAATTTTCAAGGTGTTCCTCTAGTCTGAGCAGATAAATCTATTTCCTTGATTGTCTGGATTTCTTCCCAAGCCTCATGTTATTTTCCTCTATTTAATTCTGGAGTTGTCTGTGGAATTCAAGTTCATCAGTTTCAGATAAATCCAATATTTCTTGCATTTCCAAAAGAGTCTCATTGCTAGAGATACTCAGTTGGTCATCCAGTCTGACGAATCTTTTAACTCCCTTATCATCCATGAATTCCATCTGCCAATAAGGCCTCAAATGCACTCTCTTTCCTGTGAAGGGAATAGATAGAGTTTTTTGAAGCGCATCTTTGGCTCTATTGCTCCTTAGCTCCTCTATTTTATTTAGGACTGTTCTCCTTGCAGTCACATTAAATCCAAAGTTCTTCTTGAAGGATGAATAGACCTTTATCAGTACAGATTGGCTTTCTTGAAGAATCCTTTGAAGTGGCCATGTGATCTCTTTCCCTCCCCTGTACTTGAACACTAGCCTTTCAGGAAGATGTCTGTAAACATTAATCCCTCTTACTTCTTCCAATTCTTCCAAGTAGAGGTTTATTTCAGAGAACTCCTTGATGTCACAGATGTATAAGAGATCTTCCTTGTTGACTGTAGGTTGAGATTTGGTTAGGGTCTTGGATCTAAGAGTCACAGGCTTCACTTTCTTGATTGCTCTAGTCTTTGTTTTCTTTGGCTTGTTGAATATAGGAAAGTTTAGTTCAGGAATTGGCAAGCTATTCCAGTCTACTGGCTCATCCTTTGGAATTATGGGCTCACCATGAATATTCCTAGTTGGATCCACCATCTTGAATTCTTCACATACCACTGAGAGTTTGGATGTTTGTGTTGAAGTTGTAGACTTTTTGGGAATGTAGTCTTCCATTTCCTCATCACTAAAGTCCAATTTTCTTTTGGAGGGAAGCTTGTATCTGAATCTTCTTTTCAATTATGGTTCCTATTGCATTTTCTGATCCTGAGGTTCAGCAATCACAGATGGTTATGCAGAAATCTCAGTTGTAGTCTTCACAGCTTGAAGTTTGGCCAAGATAGCAGCTTGCTCTTTCTTTTGTTTGAGCTTCTTAGCATCCAAGGCAGCTTGCTTCTTAACTTTCCCGATTCTTTCCTTTTCTTCCTTTTTAGCTTCTAAAAATCGAGGGTGTCTAGCCACCACACAGATTTCTTTACCATTTCTGTAAATCTTGGCAATTCTTCTTTTAAGTGCTGAATCAGCTGGATCTTTATAAAATGCAATTGACCTAGCCAACAGCTTCTTCTCATATGGCCTAGGTGTTTCATACACAATATCCATAGGATTTTTGTCCAAAAACTTTGAGTAGTTTCTTTTAGGCTTCAAGACCAGATCTGCCTTTGGAGTTTTTATGCAAGAAGTTTGGCCTTTTTATAGATAACTCAAACTCATCTCTTCTACAGAAATCTGCTTGACTTGAGAATGATGATTAAAGATTTTGTCTGGTTTCTAAATTGGTCCAAATTTCTGTTGAATTTATGCATCTATTTTCCTCCATTTATCATCTAATTCCTTATCCACAGCTGCAACATCAAGCATCTTGGGAATTGTCTTTGACTCAAGCTTAGCAGCTGCTATTTGGATCAGATCAGATCAATGTTGTCCAGTACTAGTGGCTTTGGCAAAGTAATTTCTGGAACAATTACTTGGCTAATTTGAACCTTGACCACATGCTCCCCCTCACTAGTTGGCTCTGCTTGACTGACTTGAGATAATGATTTCTCCCCCTTTTTGTTATCATGAAGTAGAATGGAGGTAGAAGATTGTGTAGCCACCAACTTTTGGAGCAATTGAGTTTGTCGTGCTTGATGAAGATGGATAGCTGTTAAAGAAACTTCCATTGCAGTCAGCCTTGTATCCCTGGAATCCACTTTAGTGGCAAGATCAGAATTCTTCCTTAGTTGTCTCTTAATGTCAATCATTGTTACATCTGGAATTTTAGCATCCAGTCTTTCAGAGATATCCTTCTTCACTTGATCAATCTCAGTTTTGAGAGAAGTGACATCCTGATTGTGTTAAAGACCCTGGATTTGATGCAATTGTAAATTGAGATGTGCCTGTAAGAGGTTCTTGGTGCTAGCATTTGTTGTGGCTTGAAGAGTATTATATGTTTCTTGGATTTGATGGATGAGAGTGGTTTTGAAGTGTTGAATATCACAGTCCTTGGAGAATGCCCATGATGGCAGGCCAGATCTAGAGCTGGTGCCTGCTTCTCCCCCTATGTCCATGAGCTCTTCACTATCATCACCATCATCTCCAAAGAAATCTGCAGATTCACCAATACCATAGTCAACCTCATCATCAGCTCTAGGTGGCATGGTTGTGATGGCATCCTTTGCTCTTTGCATAGATTGAGTGGTGTGCACTAAGTTGAGCATCCTTGCAGCCTCCTCATTGCCCTGTCCAGCTAGAATTTGATAGGCTGGAATAGGATGAGTAAATGTCTCAGCATCCAGGGAGATAGATTCTATGATAGTTTGATGTGCTTGCTGAGATAGATTTCCCCTTTCTGCATCACTGACATTCATTGACTCACTAGCAATGGTGTCCATCCTTATCTCTCCAGTACCTGCATTTCTCTCATGTTCTCTCTGTTTTTTGCATCAAGGGCTCCCCTTGGCTTCCCACCCTCACACCCTCACCTTCACCATCTAAGGTGGGACTCCTCTCACTCACTTTTTCCAGACCTGAAGAAATGGTCTGCATTTGTTCACTCATTTTCTCTCCTTTTTCCTGGGAGAAACCCAGCCTCTCACTCAGTTCACTCCCTTTCCTCAGTCCTAAGAGTGATTATACTACTACTAAGTCCTCTGCACTTGTGATAAATGAAGAAATTTGAAGTTGTGTAGAGACTCCCGGCGGATGAGGAATATCCATCGGGGTAGTAGTTTGGCTAGCCGACGGATGACTGCTGTTAGGCACATCCGTCGGGATACAATCACTACTCGACGGATGAATGATATATACCGGGATAAAAGAAATGAATGAGTTTAGAGTGGAGACTATTGTAGACTCTGTGCATATTGATGAAAATTTGGGCACAGATGTCTCAATAGACTCAGAATGAATTGGCAAATGAGCCAACAAATCATCTAAAAGATGATGCTCACTTGCTTAGATTTTTGACTTCTCCAACAGAGTTAAAAATGGAGAATCTGGAAGTGATGTATTAATCATTTCTACATCCAATGAGTGAGTGGGTGAATTTGGTGTTTCGGGTGCTTCTATCACTAAAGATTTTGGCTGTGAATCCACATTTACTGGAGCCACATCAACCTGAATTTGAGATGGTGCAGTAACTAAGTCTATTGCTTCAGTTTGCACTGTGTGTGTTCCCTGTGCATCCCCAAGGGTTTTATATCTTTTCTTTCTAGCATAAGTCTGTGGTGAACTTGTGTCCCTAACCCTCTTGACATGTGCTCCTGGTTGGGAGCTTGTTTCAATAGTAACATCCTTTTGGGAGGATGAAACTAGAAGTGAGCTTATTTCCTTATTAACAACCACAGTTTATTGAGAAATTGTAATGTGGCTAGGCTTAGGTAGACTCATCTCACCAGCCTTATCCATAAGGTTTATTTGATTTTCACCCTGTCCCTCACCTTGCTCACTCTCCTTCACACTCCCCTCTTTGTGCTTAGTAGATTTTGCAACTGATTTCTTTTGAAAGAAACCAGAGGGATATTTCTTAGTTTTGGATTTTGAAATTTTTGATTTGGTAGCTTGGGTAGGCATCTGTTGGGTCATTGACACATATAACATAACTACACTTGAAGGCAAAGAAATGTGTGAGGTTGGAAAAGTGGAGACTGTGGTGCTTACCTCACTAACCTGAGGTCCCTCCATGATTGGAAAGTAAAGGAGGGGCACCTCTTTGTGGTGAATTGCCCTGTTGAGATCAACAATGACTCTCCTTTCTTGAACCCAACAATTCAGTTTGTTGGTTGGGTTCTCAACAACAATGTTTTCAATAAGATGGTTAGCAAGCATCATAAAGAATCTAGCATAACAGACATCTTTACCTCTCTTATTAAGTTCTCTTAACTTATAACCTAACTCAAACATGATCAAGTCACTGAGATTAAAGTACTTATCAGTAACTAGCATATAAAGCATGTTAAGCATGGAGATGTTAACAGAATCAAAATTGCTAATTTTACCAGAAAATACTTTAGTTACCACATCACACAGATAGCTCCATTCCTTTCTAAGACCTAGCCTCCTAATTTCACTTAACTTAAAAGTAGAAAGTGCTTAGCCAATTGAATTTAGCATGTTAACTATATCAGTATCTGTGTGCAGAACAATAACGGTGTTATCTGGAATTTTAAACCATGTTTTGACAATATCACTATTGATGCAAAACTGCTTACCTTTAAGTGTAAAAATTATGGTTTTCTCAGATGAGTTGTACACGGCAGTTTTTCATATCTCCTCCACAACTTCACAGTAGATTGTGGGTGATTCCAGCATAGCATAACTGAGTTTACAGCTCTTCACAAAATCCATCATCTTGTGAAAGTCTCCAAACTGAGGAATCTCCTTATTCACAAGAGCTACAAAGTTGTTTTTTTCATAGATATATCCAGATTGAGACATAATTTTGACTACTGGTGCCATTGTTAGATAATGAGAAATTTGCAGAGAGAATATTTTCTTTGGAGAAGAAAGGAAGTTAGAGCAATTGATTTGAGAATGATAAAAGAGTATAATAAAAATGAATTCTACTTTTATACTATCTTAGAAATAAACTGTAACACCCCCAAATCCGGGGTCGGGGATTCGGGTTGTCACGAGTTCCATTTCCCTTAATAATATTTAACTTTAACAATCAACCAACTGCTGCGTACTGTGACCCCACAATATACACACACACACCACAAGTTATAGTCTCAGAGATGAATACCAAAAATAACATAAGTCATTTTATTCCACAATTATAAACCATTTCACCTCATAAGGGTTTCTGAATAATTTACATATTCTTTGCCATTATTACAATTCATAATATACATAAGTCTGGTTCATCAATAGTTGAAAGCCTAGCCTATTGGTAGTTCCTACCTCAGCTACGGCGGCATCAATGCTTCTAGAAAACTGCGGAACGTTTCTTAACCGCTTGCGAATTGGAAGCTTGGTCATGTTTATCTTTTCTATCTGTTGTTGTGTGATGAAGAAGAAAGCAAGGGTGAGTAACAAGCCCACCGAAATAATATGTATAATAATTAACAATATATGAGCATTCTCATAGTACTCATGAAAGTCTTGGTCAAGAAGAAATGAACCAAGTTTGATATCTTAACGCGACTAAGTCGCAAAATATTCAGTATATAAGTATATATACTTTTCAAAATTTTAGAATTCTCTTCCATGCATAATATACATAGAGTTCCAGTTTATAACTGTATAAAAATATCGTTGCAAGGTGATCTCATATATCTAACCTTGTCTCAACATTTTTCTGAAAATCCTTGTCATGCATAAGATAATCAATAACCAGATATAAGTTGAAAAGATGAAGTTACAAGATACTCCAATATACTTATATCTTTTTCCGAATACTACTTGAACTACCACCGTTCAAGGTATAATCAGTTTCAAAAGTTCATCACATAGATGAGACTACAAGATAAGACTTGAATATATTCAATCTTTGAAATATCATTGAATGAAATGAAGTTACGAGATATTTCATTAAGTCCCGATATATATATATATATATATATATATATATATATATATATATATATATATATATATATATATCCTTATATATATCTCTCATACAATTCCTGAAAACCTCTGTCATGTAAAGTATGAACAGAGTTGTAATATCCAATGAATTTGGAAAGAAAAGAATTTTGGCATAAACCCGATATCTTGCTGATCAGGAAAAGATACCAATAAGTAACCTTTTCTACTGTAGATGGATGAATTCCTCGCCGGTCATCACCTTGGCCGCATTAGGACCTCGCGCTAGACCGTTACCCGGCCACTCACGCGTGGATGGACTGTCACCCAGCCTCTTACACCTTCATAGACCGTACCCCAGCCTGTCGCTTATGCCGACTCAATTAGATGGACTTACTTCCCGAACATTGGGCAAGTAATCAAATTGTTTTCTCAAAACAGCAACCTCTTTGCGAATATAAAATACACCACAGAGCCGGATCCCTCAGGTTTTGAGCAAGTATTTAAATCCCCTTTGAAAGGAAGATCTTAAATATAAAAATGAGTTTTGGGATCCGCTCTAACTTTTAAAATCATTTTGAAGACTCGAAAATATTTTTAAGAATGTTTGGAGTAATGCTGATTTAATAAAATAAATCAGTCCCAATATATTTAGAAAATATCTTAATATTATTATTTAAATAATATTCCCATAAAAAATAATCTTTATAAAAATAATTGAAGTAGAAGTTTTAAAACTCATACTTGAAATGGATATTCAATAACCAAAGATATACTTATACGAAAGTATAATCTTTATTTGAATAATCGAAAATAAGTTTAATTATCGAAACATTATTCTTTAATAAAATAAAGAATATTATTTAGTAAATAAGCGGAGTCATAAGTCCTCGAATGAATATTCAAAATAATATTCATTAAATAGAATAAACAGAGTCGTAAGTCCTCGAATGAATATTCAAAATAATATTCATTTAAATAAAATAACCGGAGTCATAAGTCCTCGAATAAATATTCAAAGTAATATTCATTATATAGATTTAACAGAGTCATAAGTCCTCGAATTAATATTCAAAGTAATATTCATTAATAAAAATAAAGTTATCGAATAAACCTTATTCAATCAATAGTTTTGAAAACTATATTTATATATATATATAAATATATATAATATACTCGGGAACATCGATTCCCAGTTTTAGAAAATGTTCACCTTTGGGTCCCCTATACTAAGGGTATACATAGCTACTACTTATTTCTAGTATAGGTATTATGCAACTTATAAGCATTGGAATCAACAGATAGATATCAAGATTACGAAACAGGCATGCATATATACCATATCAGCATGCTCCAATATATCGCAAGATTTGCGAATAACAATCATGCACTTATCACAAAATAATGCATATACATATATACATCACAACAACAGTATAACGGGTAGAAAACTTGCCTGAGTGTTCTCGGTTAGACTTAAGCTTAGAGTGGGTCCGATAACCTATGGACAACAACATAAGTCGGAATTAAACCACGGTCGCTTAAGAAACTAGACTTTAACCAATTGAACCCTAATGTTTGCTTATGGTCACTTCTACGCTTAACGAATCACATAAGTCGTTCGAGTACCCTTGGCTCCACCATTTTTAATAAATTAACCATTAAGAATTTTAAGGCAATTCTTTTGCGAGTACCCTACCATCTGCCTAATCCACTTTACATTATTGTTTCATACTCCAATTAGTCATTTAAGGGCCTTAACCAAGGTTTCAAAGTAAGGCAAGGGGTAATGGTTCGTTCGCGAAATGACGTTACTTAAAACGGTCGTTTCTCCTAAACCGTACATCGGAACCAAGTGATCCACATATCAAAACGAAGCTTACGACATGCTCTAGCTAAACATGGCAATGTTACAGATTGTTTATTGAGTTTCTCTCCTGAACACTAAGAACAAGCAGTTGAATAAAAATGGGCATTACGACAGCTATATTTACGAGTTTTCCAAGTTTCTCACTACACCAAAACCTCACCAAACAACCCACAATCATTAACACATCAAAACCTCAACTAAATAATACTATACCAGTCCTTATTCTTCATATTCTTCATCTCAACCAACCACAATCAAGTTTTATAAACTATAACAAGATTCATTCACCAAATCACTCCAAATTCAAATCAAACTACTAATAATCAAAGGTCATGCTTCTCATTTAGAAAACCAACCATCAAAATCACTAATAATCAAAGTAAAGGATAGGGTTTGAAGTTTATACCTTCCTTGGGAGGTGTTAAGTTGCTAGGAAGCCTTAGGGAGCCTCCTACAAACTTGATCTTTCCAAAGAAATCAAGAACACAAAGTTAGGCTTTGAAGTTTCTAAAAGTCCGATTGAAAGAACTGTAAAAATGAGGGTCTTACCATGCTTATTTGGATGATACTTGTGCACAAGAGTTGTAGGCCATCTCAATACCTTTCCAACGAGCTATAGAACACAACATTTGAGTGAGAAATGAAGGAGATACAGCAGTTTTAATGTGCTGGATCTGTTTTGGCCGAGAGCAATGGGAATGGGGAGGAAGATGAGAGCTTGTGTTGACTTGAACTTGTGGTGGAAATGAAATGATTTTAGGATATTTACTTGACTAGTTGTTTTTTTAAAATTAGTGGAAAGTGACATAAACATGGTGATGTCATCAAGCTTACATAATCCTTGCCACTTGTCTCATCCTTATGGTAGAAGCATCTTTTAAGCTTAATCCTTATATTAAGATTTTAACTAAGTGCATTAATCTTGCACTAATTGACCCTCCTCCTTGCCTCTTGCATTACTTAGTCGTTTAATTATTTTACGACTCGTTTATTGTTCATTCTCATTGATCGTTTGAGGGATCATATCCAGGATCTCATTACTTGGGTTCCCCTAAACCTTTCTCAATATTTCATATTCCTTTTATGGTCCTCTCTTATAATCCTTGAATTTAAATCCTTTTAATCATGTTACCTTATACTCAATTCTTTCGGTATCTGGTGGATTTTTGGGAAAAATCAAAGTGTTCGAATTTGGATTCTGACGATCTTTACATACACTTATATACCATATGGAGTACTAATAAGATCTCAGAATATCAATAAAAGAACTCCTACAAAGTGTGGCATGAAAAATTTTCTTAATCAGCAAAATCACTGTTCATCAGTGTTTCAAAGATTCCAAAAATTGGGGTTATTACATAAACTGTCAAAAATAATAAAGTGAAGTAAAGTAACCAATCAAAATAGCCCAAAATACCCGTTTAAAAAATAAATAAACTGTAAAAATTCTATAACTAATCCGTCGTGTTATACTTACAAACTGTAAGTATACTCGATGGATAATGTTCAGAGTTTTAACGGTTAAGATTGAAATAATTCGACGGATGAGGATAAATCAATTATCCGTCGGGTTTTAAAATAATCCAGAAAAGTAATTGATTTTTATTAACAAATAATATTCCAACGGATGATCAAACTCGATGGATAATAAACATCCGTCGGGATGTAAATTTTGACTTAGCCAAAATTTCATCCATTACAGAAAAATCAATTAAGTTTCTGGATTCATTATAACTTGCAAAAATATCTGAAATAATTCAAGAATAATTAAGCATACCTAACTCACTTACAAACCTTGAAAAGGTGGATTTTATCAAGTGGCTTGGTAAAGATATCTGCAAGCTGCTTTTCACTTGGAACAAAATGAAGTTCCACAATACCATTCATCACATGTTCCCTAATGAAGTGGTACTTGATGTCTATGTGCTTTGTTCTTGAATGTTGTACTGGATTTTCAGTGATGGCAATTGCACTTGTGTTATCACGGAAAATGGGAATTTTATTTACTTGTAGACCATAGTCCAACAATTGATATTCATCCACAAAATATGTGCATAGCAACTACCAGCAGCAATATATTCAACTTCAGCTATAGAAGTAGAAACTGAATTTTACTTTTTACTGAACCAGAACACAAGCTTGTTCCCTAGAAATTGATAGGTTCCTATTGTACTTTTTCTGTCTATTTTATAATCTATATAATCTGCATCTGAATAACCAGTTAGATCAAACCAGAATCTCTAGGGTACCAAATGCCAAGTTTTGGTGCTCCCTTGAGATATCTGAAAATTCTCTTAATAGCTACTAAGTGAGATTCTCTAGGATCAGCCTGAAATCTAGCACAAAGACAAGTAGCAAATATTATATCTGGCCTACTAGTTGTTAAGTACAGAAGTGAGCCAACCATGCCCCTATAGCTTTAAATATCCACAGACTTTTCAGTAGTGTTTAATTCAAGCTTAGTTGTAGTGGCCATGAGAGTTTTTGCAGATGTGCAATCCATTAGATCAAACTTCTTTAAAAGATAATGAATATATTTAGTTTGACTAATGAATATTCCATCACTAACTTGCTTAACTTGTAAACCAAGAAAGTAAGTTAGTTCTCCCATCATGCGCATTTCATACTTACTTTGCATCAATTTCCCAAACTTTTTGCAAAGTTTTTCATCTGTAGAGCCAAATATAATATCATCTACATAGATTTGAATAAGTATACTAGAGCCATTAACATTTCAAAAGAATAAATTTTTATCAATAGTACCTCTTGTGAAGTGATTTTCCAAAAGAAACTTTGATAAAGTGTCATACCAGGCTCTAGGTGCTTGCTTCAGTCCATAAAGTGCTTTCAAGAGATAGTAGACATATTTTGGAATATTTGGATCTTCAAAACCAGGAGGTTGACTGACATAGACTTCCTCCTCCAAATCTCCATTTAGAAAGGCACTTTTGACATCCATTTGATAGACCTTAAATTTGGCATGAGCTGCATAGGCTAAGAAAATTCTGATGGCTTCAAGTCTTGTAATAGGAGCAAAGGTTTCATCAAAATATATTCCTTCTTGTTGATAGTAGCCCTTAACAACCAATCTAGCTTTGTTCCTTACCAATATGCCATTTTCATCCATCTTGTTTCTGAATACCCACTTGGTGTCAATTGGTTTCTTTCCTTTAGGTTTGGGTACCAGCTTCCATACGTTGTTCCTTTCAAATTGGTTTAGCTCCTCCTGCATAGCTAAAATCCAATCAGGATCCAAAAAAGCTTCTTCTACCTTCTTTGGTTCTTCCTTAGATAGGAAGCTGCTATATAGACATTCTTCTTTAGTTGCTCTCCTTGTTTGAACTCTAGAAGATGCATCACCAATGATGAGCTCAAAAGGGTGATCTTTAGTCCCTTTTCTTTGTTGAGGTAGATTAGCTCTAGATGAAGAGGCCTCATTGTTGTCTTGATGTGTGACTGAGTTTTGATTATGAGAAACTCCCCCTAAGTTTGTGAATCTTTGATTTGAGAAGGGGAACTTTCTGTAGATGATCTATTCTGACTTTCAGCTTCTCTTAATGTTCAGACGGATGATGCACTTTGTGTCCCAACGGATGTAGCTGATTGTCTCCCGACAGATAAGGCAGATTGTCTCCCGACAGATAAAGCATTTTATAAATCGACGGATGTTAAATTATGTGCTTCATTAGTTGCAGATTTTTCTGCATTATCCTTATTTACTATTTCTTGATCACTTTCATCATTACTGTCATCACTAACCATCTCCACATTATAAAACTTGAGTCTCTCATGGAAATCTCCATCTTGCAGTCCTTCAATCTTTTTGTCATCAAACACAACATGTACTGATTCCATAACAATATTGGTTCTTAGATTGTAGACTCTATATGCCTTTCCCATAGCATATCCAACGAAAATTCCTTCATCTGCTTTAGCATCAAACTTCCCATGTTGATCAGTTTGATTCCTTAAGATATAACATTTGTAGCCGAAGACATGAAGAAAATTTAGAGTTGGCTTCCTATTCTTGAACAATTGATAGGGTGGCATGCACTTTTCTTGATTAACCAAAGAGATATTCTGAGTGTAGCAGGCAGTATTCACAGCTTCAGCCCAAAAATATGTTGGTAACTTTGATTCTTCAAGTATTGTCCTTGCAGCTTCAATAAGAGATCTGTTTTTTCTTTCCACTACTCCATTTTGTTGAGGAGTTCTTACTGCAGAAAACTCATGCATAATCCCATTCTCTTCACAAAATGATCTCATCACAGAATTCTT
This sequence comes from Apium graveolens, assembly GCF_009905375.1. Classification (NCBI taxonomy): domain Eukaryota; kingdom Viridiplantae; phylum Streptophyta; class Magnoliopsida; order Apiales; family Apiaceae; genus Apium; species Apium graveolens. Next base: position 59,180,503 of record NC_133657.1, read on the forward strand.
AAACTCAGTTCCATTGTCACTCCTGATTCTTCTTACTTTAAAATCAGGATGATTATTGACTTGCCTTATGTGATTGATGATGATTTCACTAGCTTCATCTTTAGACTTTAGGAAATATGTCCAAGAGAACTTTAAGAAATCATCCACAATTACTAGGAAAAATCTTTTCCTTGAGATGGACAACACATTGACTGGTCCAAACAAATCCATGTGTAGCAGTTGCAAAGGTTTTTCAATTATTGAATCAAGCTTCTTCTTGAATGATGCTTTGATCTGCTTTCCCTTTTGGCAGGCATCACACAATCCATCCTTAATAAACTCCACTCGAGGAATACCTCTAACCAGTTCTTTCTTGACAAGTTCATTCATGGTCTTGAAGTTTAGATGGGACAGTTTCTTGTGCCATAGCCAACTTTCATCTTGACTTACTTTACTGAGAAGACAAGTGACTGTTTCTGCATTGGATAAGTTGAAATCAGCTTGGTACACATTCCCTTTTCTCACTCCATTGAGAACCACTTTGTTGCTCTTTTTGTTTGTCACAACACAGGCTTCTGAATTGAAGGTTACTGAGTTGCCCGTATCACAACGCTGGCTGATACTCAACAAATTATGCTTGAGACCATCCACTAGAGCAACCTCTTCAATGATGACATTGTCTTTTGACATCAAGCCATATCCCACAATATAACCCTTGCTGTCATCTCCAAAAGTAATACTTGGGCCAGCTCTTTCCTTGAACTCAGTTAGCAGGGTAGAATCTCCAGTAATGTGCCTTGAGCAACCGCTATCCAAATATCAAAGATTCTTTCTATTTCCCTGCACACATCAAAATCAAATCAAGTTGATTTTGGTACCCAAGTTTCTTTGGGTCCTGCCTTGTTAGCTTTCTTCTTTGGTTTCTTAGGTTTGATCTCATTTAACTTGGGAATTTCTGATTCATCCTTAGTCATCTGAGTTGGACCTTTGAAACCAGTCACTAAAACAGAATTGTCATGCACATTTTGATTGACAGGAAAAGGCATGCTATTTGCAAACATGTTATTCCAGTAAGGCATGCTAAATGGAATTTGAGGCATACTAAATGCATCATAATAAGGATTAGGTGCAAATGGAATAATAGCAAATTGTGCATTCATATTCTGAGCAGACATAACATTCATAGGCATGGTATGCATGGCAGTCATGTTGGGAAAAGAAGAGGGTGCAGACATAGGAGTAGGCATGGCAAGTTTGCAATTAACAGACAAATGATTAACACTACCACACTTAACACAGATTTTTCTTGGAGCATACTTATCAGGTGTGTAGTTGTTATGTTTGTTAATTCCTACTTTCCCATTTCTATTATTTTTCTTTTTAGCTTCTGTTTTAACCTCAATCTTTTCTAATCTATCATTGAATTGCTTGATGGACAGATGACCAACATTAACTTTATTTTCCTTCCTAAATTGACTTGATTCTCCTGGAATAAAGTTCTTAGAAACTGAGCCATATTTTTCATTTAACTTGGCAAGCTTGGCTTTGCTAACTGGTTTACTCACAGCCGATGGATGTGGCTCCTTGTCACTCGATAGATAATCTTTTTGATTATCCGATGGATGATTTTCATCATCCATCGAGTCCACATCTGTAAGAAATCCTTCAACCAAATTGGACTCAAGATTCTCTTTACTCTTCTTCCAGGCTGCATCACAAAAGGACTCAATACCTTGAACTTTAGTGATTTGAGCATGGACATCTCTGGATGATTTCCATGCTTTAATCACTTTCTGTTCTCGTTCAAACTACTTCTTCAAAATCTCTTCAAGGACTCGGTTAATTCATCATTAGCAATCTTATACTCAATTCTCAATTTTTCAAATTCAATAAACTGAGACTCTAGCACATTATTCCTCTCACTTAAAAACAAATTTTTTTCTTTAATTTTAGCATTTTCCTTATTGAGTGACTTAAGTGTAACACACAAGTGATATAATTCTGTGGACATGTCATTTATTGCATCATTACACTCAGCTTTAGATAAATGTGCTAGGTTAGTGGTGATTACTTGATTGTTGGGAGAACTTGTTTCTGTTTCATCAGATTTGGCCATTAGGGCTAGATTGACATAGTTTGTTTCTTCATCTTCATCCAAACCATCAGCAGCCTAGTCATTCTCCTGTGTGATGAAAGCCCTTTCCTTTTGTTTGAGCAACTCAAAGTATTTATGTTTATAATCAACAGGCTCAAACTTCTTCTTACTAGAATCATACTTTCTACATTCACTTGCAAAATGCCCTGCCAAGCCATATTTGAAACATTTGAATTTGGATTTATCCACCATATTTCTATTTGGCTTGGTTGCTCCAAAATTCTTTTTGAATTTGAGCTTAGAAAATCTTCTGGATAGGAATACTAGATGTTCATCAATCTCATCCATGTCATCTTGGCTCAAGTGATCTTCATTTTCAGCTACCAGCCCTTTACCCTTGCTTTCACAGACCTTTGATGTAGACTCAACAGCTTCTACCTTCATCTTTTTCTCCTTCTCTAACTCAACAACCAGTGATATGGACCCTCCTTTCTTCCTTCCTTTCTCCATCCTCTCATCTTGCTCTATTTCAAGCTCATAAGTTTTTAGAATGCCATACAATCTCTCCAAGGTGAACTCCTTGTAATCTTGAGAATTTCTCAATGAGACTGTCATTGGCTTCCACTCTTTTGGAAGAGATCTAAGGAACTTGAGGTTAGAGTCTTTTGTTTGATAAACTTGTCCATGCAACTTCAGAGCATTTAGTAGTTATTGAAACCTACTAAAAATATCAGTGAGAGATTCACTTTCTTCACTGTGGAAATGCTCATATTGCTGAATCAGTAGCTGCATCTTGTTCTCCCTTACTTGCTCTGTACCATCACAAATAATCTGGATTGTGTCCCAAACCTCTTTGGTTGTTTTACAGTTAATGATGTTATCAAACATATCACCATCAACTCCATTGAATAATATGTTAATGGCCTTCTTATCTTTCCTGACTTGCTCAATATCAGGATCTGACCATTCATGCCTAGGTTTGGGAACAGATGGTTCATTGCCAGTTGCAGCTCTCATTGGTACATGATGACCTCTCTCAATGCAATCCACATAGGTCTCATCTTGAGAAAGAAGATGGAGGTGCATCTTCACCTTCCAGTGGTGATAATTGTCTTTGTCCAGAAATGGAATTTTGACTCCAACATCCTTCTTGTTCATCTTGCTGTTTATTGTGATCTTTACACTCTTTGTACTTCAAGAGCTTGCTCTGATATCAATTATTATTCCCTAACAATACAACAAGAATTACAGAAGGGGGGGTTGAATATAATTCTGGCTCCTTTTTACATATTTTAAAACAGTTCTTACTTAATACATATAACAGTGTTTGATTTGCTAAGGTGCAGAATTGAAAGATAATTGAAATCAAAACACTATGTAATAAAACACAGGCTTTAAAAATTTATGGTGGATTTGAATGTATCCACCATATATATATATATATATATATATATATATATATATATCAGTTTGAGAACTCTGTGTAGCTTAAAATGGCTCATAGCTACTTTACAAGTAGAACAAAAAAACTACAGAGAAATTCTTGACAAGTATAGCTTTTTCTATCTCTCTTTTAAAATGTGTTTGCTTAGTTAAATGCTCTACTAGCTACACTTGGTTTATATATCACCAAGTTTACATGACAATAAGATAAGATAATAAAACAAAATATATATAGTCTAACTCCATGCTACTTCACTACTCTATTCCAGCATCTTTGAATATCTTCACAATTGCATGGAAATGATAATGCTTCTTTGTTCTCAAATTTCTACTTAACAGGCTGCCACATTCCTTTTGCAAACACCCAACGCATGTGACTATGTTGTCGCTATCAACAGCTATTTGAATTTGATCATTCGTCGGGAGTCTTGTAGATTATCCGTCGGGTGTCTATTTGTCACTTGACTCCATTTCACTTATACAGAATTACAAGACATTTCATATTTACAATTAATCAACCTATTTTGCATATCAATCTAGTAGCCAACATGACTTACAAATCCCTAAGCAATCTACTTGACTTATACATGTTGTTTGCAAAAATGTGCTACAGTTCTTATTATTACATAACCTACTCACTCGATGGATGTTAATCTGTTATCCGTCGGGACTGTAAAGTTTATCCATCGGGACTATATTAGATCATCCATCGAGTGCTACAAAATACACTAAGTTAAATCTACTAAGGTATTTTGTTTAATTTATTATCAAGTTCACAACATATTCCTAACACAAAGCTCAAATAAAAAGATCTCAAATAAGAAGCTAAAAGTTACCACTTTTGAAGAACGGTCGAAAAAGTTTGCCGGAGGTTCGGCCGGATTTTGGCACTTTGGTCGAACTTGGTCAGCCCTCCGGGAGGCCGGGAAGTGGTAGTGGATGAGTCACTTGGTGGGATAAAGCTTGTTTGGGTGAAGCTAAGCTTGGGTTTCAAAAACCTTGTATGTAAGTACATAGAAGAGAGAGAAGGTTTTTGAGAAGAAGTGTGTGCATAGAATTTGAAAGAGATGAAGAGAAGCACTTCTTGAAAAAATCCCAGTAACTTTGTGGCTCTTTAGATTAAAGAAAATGGGTTGGGATGGGGGTTTATTTATAGGAGAAGTTGGGTTGATTGAATTGTGGAGATTTGAGAAAAATGGATGGTGGATGATGTATGTAACTTGGATTGATGACATAGAAAGCAAAGTGTGTTTCTCTGCAACTTGACATATGAGATAAACAACTTTATGGGTTCAAAAACTCATCTGATATATTTGAATAAATATATATTTTCCTTTTTTTATCATTGTTTAATCACTTAATTAAGGATTAAACACCATTAATATGACCACCTTAAAAACTCCTAAATAAATACCATAAAAAATATGATAATTACTTAAATAATATAAAATGATTTCCTGCAAGTTTTGGTCAACCTTGGTCAATGGTAACTAGGTCAAACATGATCAACTGTGGGACCAACTGCCTCGATTTTTGTGCATGGACAAAAATTCTCTAAATGTTACAAACTTTTTACCATACTTAGAAAATACCATTTAAATAATCCATACCAAATTTCAAGTCATTCTAGCATGTGGAATTATTTTATCTAAAATGAAACTTTTCTGTCAGTCTTATCTTTCGAGTAAAAATATCATTGGTCTTGAAATGAAGGAGATGGATCTTTTGATCAAAGTTTTGACTTGAATAAATACTTAAAATATAGTTCCTAATATATAAAATATATTTGGATGATAGGAACTGTGTTTGAGTATTTTTGAATAATTTTCTCCGAGAAATGTTAATTTTACGAACCGAGAGAAAATTACTATAAGTTACAGAAATGAGTTGCAGAACTGGATATTAATATTCAAATCATGCATATAAATAAAATTTAAATAAAACTCTTTTTGATTGATGTGATAATATATTTTTGAGCGAAGAGTGAAATATTTTTGATATAGCACGAGATCTCTAAAGAATATTTCTGATATATTCCTTATTCGAGCTTGTTGCCATATTCCTGTTGCAACACAGATCTAAAAAATATCATATCTTGATGTTTCTTCTTTGATCATATTTTCTTAGAGATATATTCCATAAAGATATAATTTTGATATTTTGCAAAACTGGAATATATATTTTATATGTTTGAGAAAAATGATTTTGCTAGTTTGACTTTTTGACTTTGATTTGGATCAGATAAATTCATGTTCTAATGGAGAGGATCTATGTCTTCTTAATTTTATGTTTAATCGTACAAATACCAAAATAAATAATATATCAAAGATATCCTTTCAATAAATACCCTCTATAGAGAGGCAGCTAAGGCTAGCCTCGACAAGCTTGACTTCTGTCACGAACTCCCAATAAGGGGTCCTCCCGTCGTCGTCAATAAGAAGATCTCGGTCATGAAACTCGGCATCGGAAAGGTTGAGAATGAAGTGGGAACTATCAACTGGGCTACTAAAGTCACGTCTGAAGTATGCCCCACAATATCCATCCTTCCACTCAACGACCACAAACTTCTTTTTCCAATTGTGGTTTGAGTCATTGAGGGAACTGGTGTTCACCATTTGAGGAACGTGGGCTCGGTGTTGGATCACTACCCAACCAGGCCGAGTCATAGGAGACGCCTTCTTCATGAAGATACTACGGAACATTATCACACTCAAAGGGATGCCTAAGTCATGGCATCTCACTATGAATAGAATGATGAAAGACCACCCGTTAGGGTAGAGCTGGCATGGATGGATCTTGAGTTCGGATAGAAGCCTCAGAATAAAGGGGTGCAGGGGGAACCTTAGACCGGAATTAAGGGCCGCCTTGAACACAAATAGCCTTTGGTGGCAAAGGTTACAAGCCCTCTCACTTGGCTTAGCTCTACGAACCCTCAAGCAGTCGGGCCAGGAGTAAGTCGACTTAATCACCTCAACGTCCTTCTCACGAAGCATACTTCAGTGATGGAATGCATCAAAATGGACGGTACTAGGGTACTCGCCCGCCCTCTCATCTAACATACTCTTCAAACTGTTCGAACAACGATTAATTGAGAAGGGGGAGACATGAGCTATACCTTGGAGTGAGCGAAGAGTAGCCCTCTTATGCATAGCTTCCTTCTCGGAGAAAGAAGACTTGACAGGGCCTTGTCCACCTGACATTCTTGGAGAACTTGAAGAAAGTTAAGAGCTTGAGAGAATTTGAGAAATTGAGAAGTTGAGAAATGAAGGTGTGAATGAAAATGAGCACTTCTCGTCTTCTTTTATAGGAAAAAGGTCACCTGCTACATCAGGTCGTAAGTCTGCCTGGCTCGCGCTAGCAGGTACCTCGCTAAAAGAACACCGGAAATGGTGAAGAAGTGCAATCAAAAGGCAAGAAAGGACAACATAATAAACGAGAAAAGCGATACAGGACATCGCTTATCGTATCAGTCTTCCAAAAAAAGCCTGCCTGAAACCAAATACAAGTCGTTAGTCTTAAGTGAAGGACGATTATATTAATCACCATCATTAACAAAATCAGTGAAGATTAAGACAAGATTAGCTTTTCAGCTGAACTCACGAGTACGAGAACAAAACGTTCTCCTCCGTATCAGAGCCATGACGGCCACAACTTCCATGCGGGGAAGCTCCGTCCGACCAGACAACAAATGGAGGCCTTTTGGCCTACCAGGAGCCTCCGTATCAGAGCCATGACGGCCACAACTTCCATGCAGGGAAACTCCGGCCGACCTGGCAACAAATGGAGGCCTTTTGGCCTACTAGTAGCCTCCGTATCAGAGCCATGACGGCCACCACTTCCATGCGGGGAAGCTTCGGCTGACCATGCAATAAATAGAGGCCTTTTGGCCTACCAGGAGCCTCCGTATCAGGCCCATGACGGCCACAACTTCCATGCGGGGAAGCTCCGGCCGACCAGGTAACAAATGGAGGCCTTTTGGCCTACCAGGAGCCTCCGTATCAGAGCCATGATGGGCACAACTTCTATGCGGTGAAGCTCCGGCCGACCAGGCAATAAATAGAGGCCTTTTGGCCTACTAGGAGCCTCCGTATCAGAGCCATGACGGCCACAACTTCCATGTGGGGAAGCTCCGGCCGACCAGGCAACAAATGTAGCCATTTGGCCTAGCAGGAGCCTCCGTATCAGAACCATGACGGCCACAACTTCCATGAGGGGAAGCTTCGGATGACCAGGCAATAAATGGAGACCTTTTGGCCTACCAGGAGCCTCTGTAACAGAGCCATGACGGCCACAACTTGCCTCCGTAGTGGCCTTGGCCTACCAGCCAACAAATTGAGGCCTTTCAGCCTATCAGAAACTCCTGTAGGAGAGCTATGAGGCCTTCAAAGTTATTCCGGAGACCCTCATGAGAGGTCCTTAGGAAATTTCTCAAAAACAATAACTCTCAGCAGAACCTAGTTTCGTGAAAACTTGAACGTTTACGAGAACGAGTTGGTTGAACTGTATAACATCTAACAAGAGAAGTTTGGACTAGTTTAATGAAGTATAAGACTTCCTATACGGGAAAGTTCAGTATAACACAGAGTTTTCAGCAAGAACGAGTACAGAACGTCCACCGGGATGAGTAAAGAACGTTCGCTGAAACAACCATAGCAGAGCCCTGAGGAACTCAAAGGCAACCATAAAATTAATTCCATGGACCACCAAGAGCAACAAGGACATAAAAAAGGTATGTAGAAACCTTGAACTCCTACTGAGAAGCTCAAACAAAAAGAGTGAGGGGCAGGAACCCCTGGGCAACCACCTCCAGACCAACCAAGAAGTGGCCGACCAGGGCCGACCAGGAGGGTCTCCTCCAAACTAGTCGAGTAGCCCACAATTTGGGGCATGAGGTCGAGCAGAGCCTCCTGCCCCAAGAGGTTCTGCTCGACCCCGATGTCCCCCCTCGAAAATTTTGAAAAATTTCGAAAAACTGGAAAAAAATCAGAAAATTTTGAATTTTATAAAATTTTTAGGAATTTTAAGATTAAGTCCAGATTAGGGCCGATTAGTGGAATTAAGCTCCGATTAGGGCTGATTAATGTATATTAGGCGTAATTAACCCAAATTAAGGATAATTAGTGATTTGTATGATGAAATTAGCCCAGATTAGGGCTGTTTAACCCATTCGCTCTTATAATTAGTGTGAATTAAGGATAATTAGTGTCTTATGCATACTGATTAGTCTTAATTAGCCCCGATTAGGTCAGATTAGCCTCAATTAAGGCCAATTAGTGCATTGTAGCTTAAAATTAGTCTCTAAGCTTAATTAGCAACTTGTACAAGGAAATTAGCCTCGATTAGCCCCGATTAGGGCCAATTAGCAGCTTTCAATTAACCTTGACGAAGATTAAGGGGTGATAAACGCTCGCTTTATAATCCCGATTAGGACCGTTTAGTGTTGAACACCATTCAAATAGCCCTACGAGGGCCTTAAGTGTGTATGCTCACACTAATAAGCCGTTACAAACATGTAGGTCGCTCCACACTTTACGATAACTCAGCGATACCCATGAAGGGCCAATACCCATGAAGGGCCGATACCCGAGAAGGGCCAAAAGTACCCCGAGTCGCGAATAGACCATTATAACTTCCACGAAAGCTCGAGCAGTATTCACGGAAGTTGGGGGCAAATGATACATCCTAAAGACACATTAAATGTCACATTAATTATACTTGGGCTTCTTGTCTGAAAAGTCCATCACAGACCTGTCTGGTCCGAGCTTTATAGCAGGCATGTCTGGTCCGAAGCTTCGTAACAGGCCCCTGACGGCCCAAACAACCAAGGCCTACCAGCGGAGGTCGTCCAAGTCCACGAACACGAGCTGATCACGGACTAAGCCCAATATGGCTGGAAGAGCAGAGACATGTGTTCTAAACGGACTCAATGTCCTACACAAAAGGTTCTGGAACTCCTTCCTCAATAGGACTCCTAATCACCATCTAAGTTGGAGACTTGTCCACCAAGTCTCCCAATAGAAATCTAACCATAAACTCAACTCTATATAAAAAGCTCTACCCCTCAACCTAAAATTACGTTTTTGGCTTGATTCTCTACAACACAAAGATACCTAGGCATCTTGCAAGGAACGATAGTCCCGAACATAGAAAGCCCGACTCGACATGGTCGGGTTTTAAAATACCCTATCCTATTTATTCTTTAAAAGACCTGGACATTGGAAAGCCCCTTAACGCTAGGTTAACCTTGCTTTTATACATCCCTTATCAGAGATATTCTATATTTTGCTCTAAATTTTATTTAACTCTTTAAGTACACCACTATTTAGAATATAAAATTAATTTTTTTATTCTTTTTGATGTGTGAATTATAACTTGACCTATCTTTTATTTTATATTTATTATAAATTATAGTATATAGTATTGTGATAATTTAGCAGAAAATTTATAACATCATTAAAGTAATAAATTTTAATTTTTGTTATATAACATAATAAATATGAAACAAGATACAGCCCGAATGACCTTTACCTCCGAATTTTGATCCAAAACCATACCACACTGCAATGTTACGTAGGCTTTCAGAGACTTAGATCCGCTCTAGTGTAATGAACGTATCGTATATTGGAAAAGAAGTAGACCTAGATTTCGATGACCTTGGGGGCAGAATCAGGAAAGCAGATAAAGTTTATGGGGTTTTGAACCCCAGCCCTTTACTTTCTCTAGCGAGCCTTACTCTCACAGTCACCTCAGTAATATTAACATATTTTAAATAAAGATTTCTTTTTAACAATAAAATTCAACATCTATATATAACAATATAAAAAAGTAATTAACTGCTATATATAATATGCATGCATTTAAGTATTTGACCATCCATACATAGTTGTTGATACATGGATAATCTCAGTGTGGTCATTTGTAGAAGCACAGAGTCATCTAACCCCTTAAAGAAGTACACAACATATATGCATAAGCCAGGGTACATAATACCATTCACCGTAAACCATTACATTTTCAAATTCAATATATACACATCTACTTGCATAGTTCGCTCAATGTATATTCGGTAACTTGAATTGACCCAGATGTAAAAACAATTGTAAAAACTAAAGGAGAAAACAAATCAAGGAGACACACTAGGCTAGCTAGGGACACCTTGTGTTGTGTACCACAAGCCAGAGATCTTCACTTACATTTTTCCATTCATGTAGGAGGACTTTATTCTATCAAACATATATGCTTACATGCACATGCATATATTTTTATGTAAGATATAAAACCTGCGTACAAAATATATATTAGACATAAGGTACTCTATATATATATTTATGCCCATAACACGAGGAGAAGGAGGGCTATGGAAACGGGAGTGTAGAAACCCATGTTGGAGAAGGGGAGCACGTGCAATAAGAGTGTTAAGTAAGTTGTCAACTTCCAACTTGCACGTGCCCTGCTTCTCCATCAAGGGCTCCTCACTCACTTGCATTTACATCTCATTCTTTCTCTCCTTCTTCTTCTTCTTCATTGTAACATAAAAATGGAGTATATTGTTTCTTTGTATTATTTAAGTCAAGAAGGCAGAGTGAAGAAAAACATAAAAATGGACAAGGGTATTTATAGAGAGATAAAGTGAGGAGAGAGAGAGAGAAGGAGAGTAGAGGTGGAGTCTTGGAGTGGGCAATCTTTAAAGACGATCCCCTCCCCCGTTGGAGGATAAAAGCAATCAAGTGCTGTATAATACATTACTTAGATTGTGGTTTCTAATTTTATTAGCAAATATATATATATATATATGCCTTTAACTAAATATTTACTTCCAAGTGTATCTAAAAATATCCATAATGATACATGAGATGAAGTTTTTAAAATGCATGGAGGGGAAGATAGAAAGATGGATGGATAGATAGACAGAAATGATTGAAATTTTCAAGGATTCGAACACACAACCTCGAGTAAATTCAGACCTCCGATGTAATTGATAGTTCCCGCTCATCTGTGACGCGTAAACATCTTAATAATGTATGTGGTGAGAAAAAACTACGTACTGTAGACTTTAGATGCTTGTTTGATATTTTATACGGATCTTTCAAAAAATTTGTAAAATGGTGATTTGGGCCCATCACAGCAATCCGAATCAAAAAAATTAAAACTCCTAAAATCATTTTTAATTGTTCGATTAACTGGATTCTTCGCGCATAAATGGTTTGATTATGGTTTTTAATAAATTAAAACCGTTTAAATTAAACCGGATCATTATATAATAATATATAAAAAACTAGTATATACTTACAAGTTAAAATTATAAATTATAGTTTTGTGTATGTGTAGGTGTATATTTTATTAAAAACATCACATTACTTTTTAAATAAAAATTTGAGTTAATTATTAATATGTCGCAGTTATACTCTAATTTATAAACCTAGTATTATTTAAATTAATAAATTAAAGTATATGAAAGTCATATTTAAACTACATATTTATAAGTATCTATCAAAGTACTTATATATATATATATATATTATATAATACTGATATATAATAAATTTTATTTTACATTTACTTAAATAATTGTTCCGTTGTAATTTTAATAAAAACGAAATAAAATTTAATGATTAAATTCAAAACGTGGTTTGAAATCGAACCGAATCCGTTATTTTATGGGTTGGTGTGGTTTGGTCTCGGCGTTTAACTAGTCTGATTTAATTTTAATTTTCAAATAATCGTTCTTACTGATTCGGTTCGGCAAAAACGAGAATCCGGAACAAAATAATCCGTAAACACCCTAATATTTTCAGTATGGTAGACTACTTATAGGGTAATATAAAAGATCTCAGTGAACTAAATTTAAAAAAATGGTCAAGTTTTTAAATTATAATTTTTTATTACTCCCTCCTTTACTCTCATTTCTTTATATTGGGGAACGAGTGCTAGGCATGTACTTTAATACTCTTATAATCTTATTAAATATATTAATATAATTTTTTATAATTTTTGATAGGGATGAATAAATCCTGATTACATAATCAGTATTACATTTTGGGCTCCAAGGCCTAATAAGAAGATGTATGACATTCAGACCAGAAAGGTTAACATGTTGATCAGGCCTGATGGCATGGATCAGGCCTGATGGGACAAAGAAGGCCCAAAAACCCTGATTATTTATTAATTTCGTAATTAATAAATAAGGGAGAAAAAAACTATTAAGATAAGTCCTAGTGGGGATATAAATCCTTGTAGATTGGCCTCAAGGGGACCTAAAAGGATAAGGAATCAGTTTCCTACTATCTAGGACTCCAAAGTCCATTCTAATTATGAGACTTGCCCACCAAGTCTCCTATACCAAGTCCAATTCAAGTACTCCCAACATCTATATAAGGGGTCTCACCCCACAAATCAGAACTACGTTTTTTGGCTTGATTCTCTAATTCATAGAGATACGTAGGCATCTCGTAAAGGCAAAATTAAGCTACGAAACACGAGAGCAGCCATTAAAGGCCTTGAGCTCACGTACCTTAGCAATTATATATATTAGTTTTTTATCCATAATATTTGGCGCCGTCTGTGGGAAAGCACAACAACAACCATGGCGAGAACACGGAGAACAATTAGAGCTCTGGAGGAAGGAACACCATCAGGGACAACCCAGGTGATTTCGTCAACCATGGAGATTCCTCCCCATTCAACTTATGCATCTACTCAAGGGGAAGCCCAGATAGGGGCAACTCAACCTCAGCCACAAGGGACAACTCCCCCGACTATTCAAGGTACGAATCCTCAAGTTCAACAACTACATGTACCTGTGAATTCTCGACCCGTCGGGTATGAATATTCAACTGTTATTACTACTAACCCCCCTTATGGGATGCCCCTTTACCCCGAGGTTGGAGGAAGTGGATATGTTGGGCGGAGTGAAGCACGAGGGCAATCGCCCCCTATATACGAGGTTTGGCTCATATCCCCGAGGATCGGGAATTTTCTGGTCCTTACACTGAGAGAGACTCCGAATCTTCGGATGATGAAGTGGCCCCAAGATGGAGACGTCCTGGCAAAGAGCCGATGGTCGATGGAAGGCAACGCCCTCGAAGCACCCAAGGGGCGAATCACCAGGAAGTACAGGAAAGGATCAGGGCTCATGAGGCTGAGATCCAAAGGCTGAGGCGTGACTTGGAAGCTCACCAGGCCACCAGACCCCAGATACCTCCTAGGGGGAGGAATCCTCCTCCTGTCATAGACCTGGATGGTCCGGTACGAAGAAGGGCTGTCGCCCCAAGAACTGATCCAAGCAATCTCCTTCCCCTTGGAGATCCTGATGATCCAACTCCACCTTTCACAGAAGAGATAATGAATGCTCATATCTCAAGGAAATTCAAGATGCCCACTATCAAAGCCTATGATGGCACGGGAGACCCCGCTAATCATGTTAGGACATTCTCTAACGCACTGCTGCTACAACCCGTGAATGATGCTATAAAGTGTCGGGTCTTCCCTCAAACCCTGTCGGGTATGGCTCAAAGATGGTACAGTCGCTTGCCCCCAAACTCTATTGGATCGTTCAGAGAGTTAAGTCAGGCTTTTATTAAGCAGTTCATCAGTGGGAGAGTACATGAGAAAAGTTCAGCATCTCTTATGAGTATTGTGCAGGGAGCTAAGCAATCCTTGAGAGATTACCTGAATCGTTTCACAAAGAAGGCTTTAAAAGTCCCGGACCTTGATGATAAGGTGGCCATGAGAGCACTGCAACAAGGAACTAGGGATGAGTTTTTCAAGATGTCCTTGGCCAAACGTCCCCCTGAAAGCATGTTGCAGCTCCAAGAGAGGGCAGGGAAGTATATCAAGGTTGAAGAAAGTATGAGGAAGACCGTAGTAAGTAATGAGCCCACTGGAAACAAGAAGAGGAAAACTGATTTAGAATATATTGCAAAGGACAAGTATCCTGGAACCGAACAAAATTCTGATTCAACCCCCAAGAAGGGAGGACCTGGGCAAAAGTTCACTGAATATGCTAAGTTGAATGCTCCTAGAAGCCAGATTTTGATGGAGATTGAGAAAGATAGAGATATTCGCTGGCCTAAGCCTTTGAAGGCTGATCCCGCCAAACTAGATAAGAGCAAGTATTGCAGATTTTACAAAGATGTTAGCCATGACACCGATGAGTGTAGGCAATTGAAAGACGAAATTGAGTTTTTGATTCGAAAAGGAAGATTGAACAAATATACTGGAGAAGGAGGGGACAGGAATAATAATGGAAGGAAGAACTTTGAAGATCGTAGGAGGGACCAAGACGATCAGGGGCGGAATCCCCAACCTAGAGGGCCGGTTATAAATGCAATTTTTGGAGGGCCGCGACCTCGAGGGCCTGTGATAAACACGATCTTTGGAGGTCCAACTGCTGCTGGATTGTCCAAAAATTCCAGAAAGGCATATACTAGAGAGGTTATGCATATTGTAGGAGAAGCCCCGAAGAGGGCCAGGACAGAAGTAATATTGGCTTTTGATGATTCTGACCTAGAGGGTGTAAAGTTTCCTCATGACGACCCCCTGGTCATAACACCGATAATAGGAAATAGCCCAGTTAAGAGGGTCCTTGTGGATAATGGTTCTTCTGTGGATATCTTGCTCCACGATACCTTTCTAAGGATGGGGTATAACGACTCCCAGTTGATGCCAACCGATATGCCGATATATGGATTTGCTGGAGTAGAATGTCCTGTAGAAGGGATAATCAAATTGCCAACCACCATAGGTACGGAACCAAGGCAAGCAACACAGATGTTGGACTTTGTGGTAGTAAAGGCTAGTTCGACCTATAACGCTATCATGGGAAGAACAGGGATACATGCCTTTAAGGCAGTCCCTTCTTCTTATCATTCAGTTCTGAAATTTCCGACTCGAGATGGGATTGGAGAAGAAAGAGGAGATCAAAAAATGGCAAGAAGCTGTTATGTGGCCTCTTTGAGGGCAGATGGAGTCGGGGGCAGGTTCTTCCTATTGAAGATATGGATGTCTGAGAAAATGATGAGAAGAGAGGAAAGCCAGCAGAAGACTTGGTTTCGATTTCTTTAGACCCCGAGAATCCTGAGAAGATGACTTTTATTGGAGCCACATTAGAGGAGCCCCTTAGAGGGAAGTTGGTGAAATTTTTGCAAGATAATAGTGATGTGTTTGCTTGGTCAGCAGCTGATATGCCAGGTATAGACCCGGGGCTGATTACTCATAAGTTAAACGTGGATCCAAGCAGGAACACAGTGAAACAAAAGAAGAGAAATTTTGCCCCCGAAAGACAAGAGGCTATAAAACAGGAAGTAGAAAAGCTCTTAGAGGCTGGTTTCATTGAGGAGATTCAATTTCCGGAATGGTTAGTAAACCCTGTAATGGTGAAGAAGGCTAATGGGAAGTGGAGGATGTGTATAGACTTCACTGACCTGAATGATGCATGCCCTAAAGACTGTTTTCCATTGCCAAGGATTGATACTTTGATTGATGCCACTGCTGGGCATGAGATGCTGAGTTTCATGGATGGATTTAGCGGATATAATCAGATTAAGATGCACAAGGATGACATTCCAAAGGTATCATTTATCACTGACTTTGGTGTTTATTGTTATCTTGTTACGGCGTTTGGTCTTAAGAATGCGGGAGCCACCTATCAAAGGTTGGTAAATAAAATTTTTAAGGATCTTATTGGTAAGACTATGGAAGTCTATGTTGATGACATGTTAGTCAAGAGCTAGTAAAGACTGATCATATAACCCATTTGAGGGAAGCTTTTGAGGTCCTGAGGTACCACAAGATGATGTTGAATCCTACGAAGTGTGCTTTCGGAGTAGGATCTGGAAAATTCTTGGGATTGATGGTCTCAAAGAGAGGAATTGAGGCTAACCCCGATAAAATAAAGGCAATCCTGGACATGGAACCACCAAAAACTGTCAAGGATGTTCAGAAGCTCACAGGAAGGGTTGTTGCGCTGGGATGATTCATCTCCAAGTCAGGAGACAAGTGCCTATCATTCTTTAAGTCATTAAAAAATATTAAGGACTTTGTATGGAGCGAAGAAAATCAGAAGGCTTTCGAAGAATTGAAGCAATATATGGCGCAGGCCCCGTTATTGGCCAAACCAGTTTTGAGTGAAGTTTTGTTCTTGTACTTGATTGTTTCAGAGAGTGCCTTGAGCGCAGTCTTGGTTAAGGAGGAACTAAAAGTCCAGAAACCCGTGTACTATGTCAGCAAAATTCTGCATGGTGCTGAATTGAATTATTCAACTATCGAGAAATTTGTTCTAGCATTGGTAATGGCTTCGAGAAAGTTGCGTCCTTACTTTCAGGCTCATCAGATTGAGGTGCTAACAAATCAGCCACTGAGAAATATCATTCACAGTCCCAAGGCAAGTGGGAGATTGATTAAGTGGGCAATAGAGCTGGAAGAGTTCGATCTCAAGTATAAGCCGCGAACGGCAATAAAAGCCCAGGCGCTAGCTGACTTCGTGGTGGAATGTACCATACCCAACCAAGAAGTCGGGGGAAGGGAGATACCACACCACAAGACAAGGGAGTCGATAATGGGGACAAAGAGAAGGAAAAAGAATATTGGGTTCTCTATTTTGATGGAGCATCAAAAACAAACTCCAGTAGAGCAGGATTGGTTTTGCAAAGCCCTGATGGGTTCTTAATTGAGTATGATATGAAGCTAGACTTCCCAACCACAAACAATGAGGCAGAATATGAAGCCCTGATAGCTGGCATTGGCCTAGCGGGAACACTTAGAGTTAAAAACTTAAAGGTCCGTGGGGACTCGAAGCTGATCATATCCCAGGTAAAGGGAGAATTTGAGGCAAGGGATGATACGATGGCTAAGTATGTCCGCCTAGTAAGGGCTATGATGACCCAATTTAATGAATGCCATGTTGAGCACATTCCAAGGGAAGAAAATGCTAAGGCGGATGCGTTATCAAAGTTTGCTTCATCGTAGATAGAAGAAAGTTCAGGAAGTGTGTACTTCCGTGTTTTGAAGACTAGAAGCATAGATGTTAAACTTGTGGCTCCTATAGGCCTGGGGACGTCGTGGATTGATCCTATTAAGGCTCACATTCAAACCAGTTGGTTTCCAAGTAATGCAGCTGAAGCACGGAAGTTAACTGTTCGGGTACTAAGGTACTCTTTAATAGATGGGATTCTGTACAAAAGATCTTTCGTGGTTCCTTATTTAAGGTGTCTCAGGCCCGATGAGGCACGCTTGGCTCTTGAAGAAGTGCATGAAGGCATTTGTGGACAACACTTGGGGGGAAGGGCTTTGGCTCATAAGATAACTCGTTTAGGCTTTTATTGGCCAGAAATGATTGCTGATGCCAAAGAATATGTGAAGAAATGTGACCGATGTCAGAAGCATGCACCTGTTGTTAGACAACCCCCCGAGATGCTGACCTCTATCAACTCGCCCATTCCTTTTGCTATGTGGGGAATGGATATTTTGGGGCCTTTTCCCATGGCCACGGCACAAAGGAGGTTTCTGATTGTAGTCATTGATTATTTCACCAAGTGGATTGAAGCCAAACCCTTGGCCAAGATCACAACTAAGCAGGTTGCACAACTCCTGTGGGAAAACATTATGTGCCGATATGGAATTCCCCGTATCCTCGTCACTGACAATGGAACACAATTCAACAATGAGGAATTAAAGAAGTATTGTGAAGAAAATGAAATTGAGTTACGGTTCACCTCTGTGGCTCATCCACAAGCCAATGGGCAAGCGGAAGTAGCAAATCGAATAATCTTGGATGGACTAAAAAAGAGGATCGAGAAGTCAAGAAATAATTGGGTGGATGAGATACTTCCCATATTATGGGCCTATAGGACTACCTGTAGAGTCACGACAGGAGCGACGCCTTTCATGTTGGCATATGGGGCAGAAGCAGTAGTTCCAGTGGAGATATCACATTCCTCTCCAAGGATTCGGGCTTTCAATGCAGAAGAAAATGAGGAAGGGCAGAGGTTAGCCTTTGATCTAATTGATGAAGTGCGAGATGAGGCACATGCAAAGATTGTGAAATACCAGAAAAAAGCTTCATTTTATTACAACCTAAGGGTTAAAGAAAGATTCTTCAAGCAAGGAGATTTGGTATTAAGGAAAGTGGAAGCTTCTGGTTTAGGACAGAAAGGAAAACTTGCCCCAAATTGGGAAGGGCCGTACAGAGTCAAGAACGTTCAGGGTAGAGGAACCTACAAGCTGGAGACTATGGATGGTTTTAAAGTCCCGAGAATCTGGCACGCCCAAAACCTGAAGGTTTACTACGTGTAAGATAGTCGAAGTACGATTCTCACTTGTCATTGTGACAAGTAGGTTTAAAAGCACCTTGAAGCTTTGCTTGCGTAGGATTTTATATTCCAGTAGAATTTACATTGTCTAGTTATTATAGATTAGGGTCGAACCCATGCTATGTAAGGTTTTGGAAAACCAGACTTCATATTAAAGAGTTTGAAATTATTTCAATCTAAGGATGTTTAAAGTTCAAATGCATATGAAGTATTATAAAGATAAAGTAGAAAGAGGCAAGTAAGGAAAACAGCATATGTAATAACCCCGAAGGGTAACAAGTTCTTGTTGGATTTTTAAACGCAGCGGGGCATGGAAAAACACTTTTACACACACAAAATCCAAATAAAAGCATATAAATCATGAATAAAAATTCGAGGGATCGAATCTAACCTTTAAAATAATTCGGAGACAACGATCAGAGATCCTTAGCAGTTGCTCCTCAAGTGTGAAGCACTCCACCGGTATCCACCAAGAAAACGACTTTTAGGAGGAGGAGGAGGTGGAGAGAATTTGGTTTTCTAAAACTTTTGGGTTTCTGGGGTTTGAATAAAATAGGGTCTATAATAGTGTATTTATAGGCAAAATTTTCAGTTGAAATTTTCCCATAAATATTATTATTATTATCCCATTTATTATTCTCATTAATAATTAAAACACCTTTTAATTATTAATCCTTTTTCTAAACACTTTAGAAATAATTCTCTCTCTTGATTTAATTTCCAAAAATTAAATCCTTAATTAATAATATTAAGAACTTTTCTTAATTAATTTATAATCAATTAAATCTCATTTAATCATTTATTAAATTTGCCAATTAATTAATTATTTCACAAATAAATAATTATTTAGCCATTATTAATTAATTCCTCCACCATTAAATCATTCTCTTTTTATGGTGTGACCCTGTAGGTTCAATATTAAGCCGGTAGTAGAAATAAATAATAATAAAACTATTTTATCATTATTTATATAAATTCTCTAATTTATTAAATATGATTAATTAATTAATCACATTTATTCTACATCGTGAGTGATGCTTCTCAACATATCGCGACTATCCGGATAATATGAATTCACTGCTTAGAATACCAAGAACCTGTCAGTGAATAGTTATCGTACAATAAACTCCTTCTACCCTACAATGTCCCGATTAAATACAAGGTATGGATCTCGTGTCAAGCCTATCTAATTTAATCACTTGCTTACCATTTACTATGCATAGTTCTATGCAAATTAGAAACTCCTTTCTAATTTCATTTACTCTGGCCAGAGATTCCTGAACTAGCATAAGTGGATCAGCCTTGAACATTCACTTCCTTCACTGGAAGGGGTAGATCCTTTATTGATCATACACTATCTTCGTGTACAAATTCCTATACCCAGAAGAGCCCTAATAATTGTCCCTGGAGACTAAGAACTAAACCAAAGCATAGTTCAGTGTACACAAGATTACTATGATGACCTCAAGTCTAAGGATACTTGTACAACTATCACTAAGCGAACAACTGCTGACACGTGAGTGAACTCCATCAGTTG
This sequence comes from Apium graveolens, assembly GCF_009905375.1. Lineage (NCBI taxonomy): Eukaryota > Viridiplantae > Streptophyta > Magnoliopsida > Apiales > Apiaceae > Apium > Apium graveolens. The sequence continues at coordinate 59,200,865 of NC_133657.1, forward strand.
TTCAGCTGGGCGAGTCATGTTCAGTGAACTTATTCTATAATAAGCACCTACATACTAGCTATAGTGTCACCACACAAATGTCTATGAGAACAGACATCCTTCATAATGAAGCAAACATAGTATGTACCGATCTTTGTGGATTATTAATTACCAGTTAGTAATCCTACGACCAGGAACTATTTAAGTTTAGAGTTATCATCTTTTTAGGTCTCACTATTATGATCTCATCATAATCCATAAAAAGCTTTACTCTAAACTATGGTATATCTTATTTAAACACTTAAATAGATAAAGCCCGTAATAAAAACAAAACAAGTCTTTATTAATATCAATGAAATCAAAACAGATTACATAAAGAGTTATTCCTAAATCCTAATACCTGATTGGACTTAGGACATATTCCTTTCAATCTCCCACTTGTACTAAAACCAATCACTCTGGTATCTAATACCCATCTTGACGATCAAAGTGACTTTCATAAAGTAGCTTTGTGAGTGGGTTTGCTATGTTGTTATGTGTGTCAACTCTAATTGAATACAATATAAGAAATGTTACCGCGCTCCCACTAACCCTTTTGTAGACGCATGGTTCATCTACATTTTTATAAAATCAAACTCTTTGATTATCTCATCAAAACGAATGTTCCATCTTTCGAGAAGCTTGCTTTAAACCACATTAATCGCAAGCAAAAACCGAACTGATTTTAACAGGGCTACATGTAAAAAGTTTCATCAAAGTCAATCCATTGCCTTTGTTTGAATTCTTTTGCCACAAGCCTGGCCTTATAGGTCTCCACCTGGCCATCTGCTATAATCTATCTTTTGTATACCGTATACATAGATTCCATTCTGGATTTCATGGCACTATGCCATTTCTCTGAGTCAACACTACTCATTGCCTCATTATAGGTCACAGGATCGTCATCATCAAATGATTGACAACTCATTGTCATTCTCAATGACAAGGCCATATTACCTCTCAGGTTGGCGAGACACTCTCCCTGACCTATGAATGGGCTGTTCCACAAAAGGTTGTTTAGTCAGAACAGGTGTTTCCACTTGATCCGTAGTAGTTTGTGCTTCTTGAACTTCATCAAGTTCAATTTTGCTCCCACTGTTTCCTTCAAGGATAAACTCCTTTTCCAAGAAGGTAGCATGTCTGGAGACAAACACCCGATGATCGGTGTAAAAGTAATACCCTAAAGTCTCTTTAGGATATCCCACAAAACTACATTTTACGGATCGATATTCCAGCTTATCTGGGTCAACTTACATGACATAAGCTGGACATCCCCAAATCTTAACGTGTTTAAGACTCGGTTTCCTTTCTTTCCATATCTCATATGAAGTTTGAGGAACAGATTTGGAAGGCACCTTATTCAGTAAATATGATGAGGTTTCCAATGCATAACCCCATAGGAATACTGGAAGATTTGCATAGCTCATCATGGACCAAACTATGTCTAACAAAGTTCGATTTCTCCTTTCAGATACCAATCTGGAGGAGTCCACTGGGAGACTATACCATTTACTTTGAGATAATCTAGAAACTCTCCGTTCAAGTATTCACCACCTCGATCTAATCGAAGAGTTATAATACTATGTTTGGTTGTTTCTCCACTTCATACTTATATTCTTTGAACTTTTCAAAGGCTTCAGACTTGTGTTTCATCAAACACATATCCGAATCCAGATCTATCATCTATGAAAGTAATGAAGTATGAAAATCCACACATGGCTTGCGTAGACATTGGTCCACATACATCTGTGTGTACCATTCCTAGCAAATTTGCAGCCCTATCTCCATGTCCACTAAATGGAGACTGCAGTGCCACTATAAAGTGAGATTTTCATCATCCCTTTTCTTTTATTAGTTTGTTCAATCTGAAGTAAATTATGTCACATATATACAGACCATTATTTAAAGCACCACGTCCATAAAGAATATTATCTCTAAGAATAGAACATTCATTATTCTCAATAATAAATGAAAATCCAGCCAAGTCTAACTTGGGAATAATATTCCTCACAATCGAGGGAACAAAATAACAATTATTTAAAACAATAGTCTTGCCCGTAGGCTTATGTAAATGAAATGATTCTACATCTTCAGCAGCAACTCTTGCTCCAGTTCCATCAGTAGAATCACCTCCTCTTCCTCAAAAGTCATACTTCTCCTTGGTCCCTGCAAAAATTGCAGATATGAGAACCACAGGCGGTATCTAATACCCAAGTAGAAATGACATATTCACTTCTATCATGAACATACCTGAATCAGAAGCGGTAGTCTCACTACCCTTCTCCTTCAATTCTGCAAGGAAAACCTTGCAGTTCCTCTTCCAGTGCCCCACCTTGTTACAGTGAAAGCAAACAACTTTGCTCTTGGGGTCTTCAGCTTTTGGTGGAACCGGCGTTTTCTCACCTACTTTCTTCTTCTTGGAAGAGTTCCTCTTCCTTTTCTTAGGATTGGAACCTTCACCAATTAGAAGAACAGAACTCTTCTTAGGGGGAAAATTCGATTCCGCAGTCTTCAACATGTTGTGGAGTTCAGGCAGGCTGACATCCAACTTATTCATGTGAAAGTTCACAACAAACTGCGAGAACGAACTCGGAAGCGATTGCAAGACCAAGTCTTGGCTCAGCTCCCCATCCATGGCAAAACCAAGTTGTCCAAGATGTTCAATCAAATTGATCATCTTAAGTACATGGTCATTCACAGATGATCTCTCAGACATCCTACAACCGAACAGCTCCTTCGATATCTCATATCGAGTTATCCTCCCCGCCACATCATACAACTCTTGTAGATGCATGAGGATAGTGTGAGCATCCATATGCTCATGTTGCTTCTGTAGCTCAATGTTCATGGAAGCTAGCATGATGCATTGAGCAACATTTGCATCATCTATCCACTTACGATACACAACATGTTCATCATTATGTGCATCACTAGCAGGTCAGCAGGCTTAGGTGAGTAAATCACGTATTCCAGCTTCTCAATCCTGAGAACAATTCTCAAGTTTCGAAGCCAGTCAGCATAATTAGGACCAGTCAATTTATGAGCATCTAGTATGCTCCTGAGTGATAGTGCAGAAGACATAATGTATATTGTAAATCTGTAAATGATAAACATATAACAACACTTAGCAAATATTCGATTTCATTTTAAAACACTATATGAATCGGGTCTTTATTCATAAGTGGCTCCCACTAGTTTATCTAATTTATTCAACCCTCTACGTGAAAAAATTAAGCATTCATAATGCTAGTGGGAATAGGGATCCTACATTCCATCACACAACCCCGGCTGTGGCACGAAACGCCATGTAATGTTCAATAGGCAGACAACTCTTGTCAATTACATCTTATGTTATTCCCTAATCAAACTTTAGCCTCTTGAATAATTGAGTCACGGCTGTGGCACGACAAACTCAATATTCTAAGTCAAGTCTAACCCAACATTCCGTACTATTGAATCAGTCCCCAAAGGCCCACGGCTGTGGCACGTAACGACCTTTAGATTCTTATTCAATGTACACATCTCTATGTAATAGACAAGTATTTCTTATTTCGAAATCAAAGCCCTCGGCTGTGGCATAAAACGACAATGATTCAAAAATAAGAACTACTTTCTACCATGTTGGAAGGCTATGACCGACACAAGCCCGTTGTGTCATTGGCCAATTACTACTTGATATTATTTAATTTTAGAGGGATTATATTACGTTACAATCATAATCATATTATAAAGAGATTCTTCCTTTTAAATTAAATATTTCAAATCAATAATCAATAATCAGATGATTCCCAGATCGGGTGGAGCATTGTCAAGAGGCGTCACTTAATAACCCTTTCTTACATATAGAAATCTGTTGTTGACAGAATCATCCTTTCTCTCATATCGAAAATTCATATTCAATAATGTGTTTCACAAACACAAGAATCTCATGATTGTATTCATAATATTATTCTTAAGGTTATGAAACAATTTCACTATACTAGGTTGTCTAACAAACGCCATATGTTCATTCAAGTTCACCTAAATCTATCATCGCATGATAAACTAAGCATATATCACATATATAAACATGAATAAACATCAAGGTAGGCATGTTACATCATCTAGCACATTCGTCTAAGCAATATACATCTCTATGTATCACATGAAGTATTTAAAAGTAATTTAAACAGTTAAAAACAGCTTAAAAACACTTCTGTTAGCTATAAAAAGTTCGAAACAATTTCCTAAAATATCATATAATATACCATTAGAAGCGTCTCAAAAAGATGAATCCAACGGCACCAAAATCGCCCAATTCTGAGCTTCCACGCGCTCTCACGCGCCCCAAGAAGGTGCCCCACGCGCCGCCACGCGCACACGCGCTGTCAGGCGCGTGTCAGACCTCCCCCCACGCGCGCCCACGCGCCCCTAACCCCTATGCTGACATCAACATGACGTCATCTGATGACGTCAGCATGACGTCAGCATGACGTCACCAGCGCGTGTCTTCCACGCGCCGCGCGTGGCACGCCAGCGCGTGAGCCCCACGCGCGCGTGGTCGACGCGCTGTCCTTCCATTTACAGCGATTCGCCGCCGCCTTCTCTCTCCCTCGGTTTGCGTGCTGTCAGATCTCTCTTTCTGCCATGTCTGTCTTTCCGTGCACAGCAGCACAGACAACAGCAAGCATATTTGCAGATGTACAGATAATACAAATATATATATATATACTATATATACATATAATTATACTTATTAAATTACGAATTTAATTGTAAGAACTTCAAAAATTCATAATAAAAAATCTATACATCATAAAATTATGAAAAAAATACCCAGACGATCGAAAACACTTGTAGAACCCAGATCAACATTCAAAATTATTCTGAGAAACAATTTCTCATCAGACAAAATTAATCCCTAATATAACTTGTAAAAATCATAATTAATTCATACAAGCACATAAAATTCTGAAATTTTTACCACAGATCTATATGCATACAACCTATGCTCTGATGATTTTTAAACGCAGCGGGGCATGGAAAAACACTTTTACACACACAAAATCCAAATAAAAGCATATAAATCGTGAATAAAAATTCGAGGGATCGAATCTAACCTTTAAAATAATTCGGAGACAACGATCAGAGATCCTTAGCAGTTGCTCCTCAAGTGTGAAGCACTCCACCGGTATCCACCAAGAAAATGACTTTTAGGAGGAGGAGGAGGTGGAGAGAATTTGATTTTCTAAAACTTTTGGGTTTCTGGGGTTTGAATAAAATAGGGTCTATAATAGTGTATTTATAGGAAAAATTTTCAGTTGAAATTTTCCCATAAATATTATTATTATTATCCCATTTATTATTCTCATTAATAATTAAAACACCTTTTAATTATTAATCCTTTTTCTAAACACTTTAGAAATAATTCTCTCTCTTGATTTAATTTCCAAAAATTAAATCCTTAATTAATAATATTAAGAACTTTTCTTAATTAATTTATAATCAATTAAATCTCATTTAATCAATTATTAAATTTGCCAATTAATTAATTATTTCACAAATAAATAATTATTTAGCCATTATTAATTAATTCCTCCACCATTAAATCATTCTCTTTTTATGGTGTGACCCTGTAGGTTCAATATTAAGCCGGTAGTAGAAATAAATAATAATAAAACTATTTTATCATTATTTATATAAATTCTCTAATTTATTAAATATGATTAATTAATTAATCACATTTATTCTACATCGTGAGTGATGCTTCTCAACATATCGCGACTATCCGGATAATATGAATTCACTGCTTAGAATACCAAGAACCTGTCAGTGAATAGTTACCGTACAATAAACTCCTTCTACCCTACAATGTCCCGATTAAATGCAAGGCATGGATCTCGTGTCAAGCCTATCTAATTTAATCACTTGCTTACCATTTACTATGCGTAGTTCTATGCAAATTAGAAACTCCTTTCTAATTTCATTTACTCTGGCCAGAGATTCCTGAACTAGCATAAGTGGATCAGCCTTGAACATTCACTTCCTTCACTGGAAGGGGTAGATCCTTTATTGATCATACACTATCTTCGTGTACAAATTTCTATACCCAGAAGAGCCCTAATAATTGTCCCTGGAGACTAAGAACTAAACCAAAGCATAGTTCAGTGTACACAAGATTACTATGATGACCTCAAGACTAAGGATACTTGTACAACTATCACTAAGCGAACAACTGCTGACACGTGAGTGAACTCCATCAGTTGTTCAGCTGGGCGAGTCATGTTCAGTGAACTTATTCTATAATAAGCACCTACATACTAGCTATAGTGTCACCACACAAATGTCTATGAGAACAGACATCCTTCATAATGAAGTAAGCATAGTATGTACCGATCTTTGCGGATTATTAATTACCAGTTAGTAATCCTACGACCAGGAACTATTTAAGTTTAGAGTTATCATCTTTTTAGGTCTCACTATTATGATCTCATCATAATCCATAAAAAGCTTTACTCTAAACTATGGTATATTTTATTTAAACACTTAAATAGATAAAGCCCGTAATAAAAACAAAACAAGTCTTTATTAATATCAATGAAATCAAAACAGATTACTGATAGGGATAAATAAATTATGATTGTATAATTAAATACTGCGTTAATTGTACAAGCTGTGGGCTGCTAGGCCCAATAATAAGATGTATAATATTCAGACCAGAAAGGTTAAGCCTGACGGACCAGATCAGGCCTGGTGGAATAAAAAAGGCCCAAAAGCCCTGATTATTAATTAATTTCATAATTAATTAATAAGGGAGAAATCAGATGTTGAAAAGAGTCCCGATAAGGATATAAATCCTTAGAGATTAGCCTCAAGGGGACCTAAAAGGATAAGGAATCCGCTTCCTACTTCCTAGGACTCCTAAGTCTATCCTAATTCAGAGGCTTGTCCACCAAGTCTCCTATACCAAGTCCAATTCAAGGACTCCCACATCTATATAAGGGGTCTCACCCCCACCAATAAGAACTACGTTTTTTGACTTGATCCTTGGCAATCAGCAAGGTACGTAGGCATCTTGTTAAGGCAGATTGAGTCACGAAATACAAGAGCAGTCAAATCGAGCCTTGGAGCTCACGTTCCTTAGTATTAAATACAGCAATTATATATAGTAGTTTTAATCCATAACATTTGGCGCCGTCTGTGGGAAGTACGCAACAACAACCATGGCGAGAACACGGAGAACAACCAGCACTCTGGAGGAGGGAACACCATCAGGGACAACCCAGGTGATTTCATCAACCGTGGAGGTTCCTCCCCATTCAACTTATGCATCTACTCAGGGGGAAGCCCAGACAGGGGCAACTCATCCTCAGCCACAAGGGACAACTCCCTCGACTATTCAAGGTACGAATCCTCAAGTTCAACAAATACATATACCTGTGAATTCTCGACCCGTCGGGTATGAATATTCAACTATTGTTACTACTAACCCCCCTTATGGGATGCCCCTTCACCCTGAGGTTGGAGGAAGTGGATATGCTGGGCGAAGCGAAGCACGAGGGCGGTCGCCCCCCTATATACGAGGTTTGGATCCTATCCCTGAGGATCGGGAATTTTCTGGTCCATACACTGAGAGAGACTCCGAATCTTCGGATGATGAAGTGGCCCCGAGAAGGAGGCGTCCTGGAAAAGAGCCAATGGCCGATGGAAGGCAACGCCCCCAAAGCACCCCAGGGGCGAATCCCCAAGAAGTGCAGGAAAAGATCAGGGCTCATGAGGCTGAAATCCAAAGGCTGAGATGTGATTTGGAGGCTCACCAAGCCACCAGATCCCACATACCTCCTAGGGGGAGAAATCTTCCTCCTATCATAGACCTGGATGGTCCGGTAAGAAGAAGGGCTGCTGTCCCAAGAACTGATCCAAGCAATCTCCTTCCCCTTGGAGATCCTGATGATCCAACTCCACCTTTCACAGAAGAGATCATGAATGCCCATATCTCAAGGAAATTCAAGATGCCCACCATCAAAGCCTATGATGGCACGGGAGACCCCGCTAATCATGTTAGGACATTCTCTAATGCACTGCTGCTGCAACCCGTGAATGATGCTATAAAATGTCGGGCCTTCCCTCAAACCCTGTCGGGTATGGCTCAAAGATGGTACAGTCGCCTACCCCCAAATTCTATTGGATCATTCAGAGAACTAAGTCAGGCTTTTATTAAGCAATTCATCAGTGGAAGGTCCATGAGAAAAGTTCAGCATCTCTTATGAGTCTTGTGCAAGGAGCTAAGGAATCCTTAAGAGATTACCTGAATCGTTTTACAAAGGAGGCTTTAAAAGTCCCAGATCTTGATGATAAGGTAGCCATGATAGCATTGCAACAAGGAACTAGGGACGAGTTTTTTAAGATGTCTTTGGCCAAACGACCCCCTGAGAGCATGTTGCAGCTCCAAGAGAGGGCAGGGAAGTATATCAAGGTTGAAGAAAGTATGAGGAAGACCGTAGTAAGTAATGAGCCCACTGGAGGCAAGAAACGAAAAACTGATTTGGAGTATATCGCTAAGGACAAATATCCTAGAACCGAACAAAACCCTGATTCAACCCCCAAGAAGGGAGGACCTGGGCAAAAGTTCACTGAATACGCTAAGCTGAACGCTCCCAGGAGTCAGATTTTGATGGAGATTGAGAAAGACAGAGATATTCGCTGGCCTAAGCCCTTGAAGGCTGATCCCGCCAAGCTAGATAGGGGCAAGTATTGCAGGTTTCACAAAGATGTTGGCCATGACACCGATGAGTGTAGGCAATTGAAAGATGAAATTGAGTTTTTGATTCGAAAAGGAAGATTGAATAAGTATACTGGAGATGGAGGGGACAGAAATAATAATGGAAGGAAGAACTTTGAAGATCGTAGGAGGGACCAAGATGATCAGGGGCGGAATCCCCAACCTAGAGGACCAGTTATAAACACCATTTATGGAGGGCCGAGACCTCAAGGGCCTGTGATAAACACGATCTTTGGAGGTCCAACTGCTGCTGGATTGTCCAAAAATTCCAGAAAGGCATATACTAGAGAGGTTATGCATATTGTTGGAGAAGCCCCGAAGAGGGCCAGGACAGAAGTAACATTGGCTTTTGATGATTCCGACCTAGAGGGTGTGAAGTTTCCCCATGACGACCCGCTGGTCATAACACCAATAATAGGAAATAGCCCGGTTAAGAGGGTCCTTGTGGATAATGGTGCTTCTGTGGATATCTTGCTCCACGACACCTTTCTAAGGATGGGGTATAACGACTCCCAGTTAACACCAACCGACATGCCGATATATGGATTTTCTGGAGTAGAATGTCCTGTGGAAGGGATAATCAAGTTGCCAACCACCATAGGTACGGAGCCAAGGCAAGCAACGCAGATGCTGGATTTCGTAGTGGTAAAGGCTAGTTCAACTTATAATGCTATCATGGGGAGAACAGGGATACATGCCTTCAAGGCAGTCCCCTCTTCCTACCATTCAGTCATGAAGTTTCCCACCCGAAACGGGATTGGAGAAGAGAGAGGAGATCAAAAAATGGCTAGAAGCTGTTATGTGGCCTCTTTGAGGGCAGACGGAGTCGGGGGGCAGGTTCTTCCTATTGAAGATATGGATGTTCGAGAAAATGATGAGAATAGAGGAAGGCCAGCAGAAGAATTGGTTTCGGTTCCTTTAGATCCCAAGAATCCTGAGAGGATGACTTTCATTGGAGCCACATTAGAGGAGCCCCTTAGAGGGAAGTTAGTGAAATTTTTGCAAGAAAATAGTGATGTGTTTGCATGGTCAGCAGCTGATATGCCAGGCATAGACCCGGAGTTAATTACTCACAAGCTAAATGTGGATCCAAGTCGGAAGACAGTGAAATAAAAGAAAAGAAATTTTGCCCCGGAAAGACAAGAGGCTATAAAGCAGGAAGTGGAAAAGCTCTTAGAGGCTGGTTTCATTGAGGAGATTCAATTTCCGGAGTGGTTAGCAAACCCTGTAATGGTGAAGAAGGCTAATGGAAAGTGGAGGATATGTATAGACTTCACCGATCTGAATGATGCATGCCCCAAAGACTGTTTTCCGCTGCCTAGAATTGATACTTTGATTGATGCCACCGCTGGACATGAGATGCTGAGTTTCATGGATGGGTTTAGCGGATACAACCAGATCAAAATGCATAAGGATGACATTCCAAAGGTATCATTTATCACTGACTTTGGTGTTTATTGTTATCTTGTTATGGCGTTTGGTCTCAAGAATGCAGGAGCCACCTATCAAAGGTTGGTGAATAAAATTTTTAAGGATCTTATTGGGAAGACTATGGAAGTCTATGTTGATGACATGCTAGTCAAGAGTCTAGTAAAGACTGATCATATAACCCATTTGAGGGAAGCTTTTGAGGTCCTGAGGTACCACAAGATGATGTTGAATCCCACGAAGTGTGCTTTCGGAGTAGGATCTGGAAAATTCTTGGGATTGATGGTCTCAAAGAGGGGAATTGAGGCTAACCCCGATAAAATAAAGGCAATCCTGGACATGGAACCCCCAAAAACTGTCAAGGATGTTCAAAAACTCACAGGAAGGGTTGCTGCGCTAGGACGATTCATCTCCAAGTCAGGAGACAAGTGCTTGTCATTCTTCAAGTCATTAAAGAACATTAAAGACTTTGTATGGAGTGAGGAAAATCAGAAGGCATTTGAAGAGTTAAAGAAGTATATGGGCCAGGCCCCGTTGTTGGCCAAGCCAGTTCTGAGTGAAGTTTTATTCTTGTACTTGGCTGTTTCAGAAAGCGCCTTGAGCGCGGTGTTGGTTAAGGAGGAACTGAAAGTTCAGAAACCCGTATACTATGTCAGCAAAATTTTGCATGGTGCTGAGTTGAATTATTCAGCCATTGAGAAATTCGCTTTAGCCTTGGTAATGGCTTCAAGAAAGCTGCGTCCTTATTTTCAAGCTCACCAAATTGAAGTGCTAACAAATCAGCCACTGAGAAATATCATTCACAGTCCCAAGGCAAGTGGGAGACTGATTAAGTGGGCAATAGAGTTGGGAGAGTTTGATCTCAAGTATAAGCCACGTACGGCCATAAAAGCCCAGGCACTAGCTGACTTCGTGGTGGAATGTACCATACCCAACCAAGAAGTCGGGGGGCAGGAAGATACCATACCTCAAGACAAGGGAGTCGACAATGGGGACAAGGAGAAAGAATATTGGGTTCTCTATTTTGATGGAGCATCAAAAACAAATTCCAGTGGAGCAGGGTTGGTTTTGCAAAGCCCTGATGGATTCTTAATTGAGTATGTCATGAAGCTAGACTTCCCAACCACAAACAATGAGGCAGAGTATGAAGCCTTGATTGCTGGCCTTGGTCTAGCTGGGACACTTAGAGTCAAAAACTTAAAAGTCCGTGGAGACTCAAAGCTGATCATATCCCAGGTAAAGGGAGAATTTGAGGCAAGAGATGATGCGATGGCTAAGTATGCTCGCCTAGTAAGGGCTGTGATGACCCAATTTAATGAATGCCATGTTGAACACATTCCAAGGGAAGAAAATGCTAAAGCAGATGCGCTATCAAAGTTTGCTTCATCTGAGATTGAAGAAAGTTCAGGAAGTGTGTACTTCCGTGTTTTGAAGACACGAAGCATAGATGTTAAGCTTGTGGCTCCCGTAGGCTTGGGGACGTCATGGATTGATCCCATCAAGGCTCACATTCAGACCGGTTGGTTGCCAAGCGATACAATTGAGGCACGGAAGTTAACTGTTCGAGCACTAAGGTACTCTTTGATAGATGGGATTCTATATAAAAGATCTTTCATGGTTCCTTACTTGAGGTGTCTCAGGCCCGATGAGGCACGCTTAGCTCTTGAGGAAGTGCATGAAGGCATTTGTGGGCAACACTTGGGGGGCAGGGCCTTGGCTCATAAGATAACTCGTTTAGGCTTCTATTGGCCAGAAATGATGGCTGATGCCAAAGAATATGTAAAGAAGTGTGATCGTTGTCAGAAGCATGCACCAGTCGCCAGACAACCCCCCGAGATGCTGACCTCTATCAACTCACCTATTCCCTTTGCTATGTGGGGGATGGATATTCTAGGGCCTTTTCCTATGGCCACAGCACAAAGGAAGTTTCTGATTGTAGCCATTGATTATTTCACCAAGTGGATCGAAGCCAAACCTTTGGCCAAAATCACAACTAAGCAGGTTGCACAATTCCTGTGGGAAAACATTATGTGCCGATATGGAATTCCCCGTATCCTCGTCACTGACAATGGAACGCAATTCAACAATGAGGAATTCAAGAAGTATTGTGAAGAAAATGAAATTGAGTTACGATTCACCTCTGTGGCTCACCCGCAAGCCAATGGGCAAGCGGAAGTAGCAAATCGGATAATCCTGGATGGACTAAAGAAGAGGATCGAAAAGTCGAGAAATAATTGGGTAGATGAGATACTTCCCATATTATGGGCTTATAGGACTACCTGTAGAGTCACGACAGATGCAACTCCTTTCATGTTGGCATATGGGGCGGAAGCAGTAGTTCCTGTGGAGATATCACATTCCTCTCCAAGGATTCAGGCTTTCGATGAGAAAGAAAATGAGGAAGGGCAGAGATTAGCCCTGGATTTAATTGATGAAGTGCGAGATAAAGCACATGCAAAGATAGTAGAATATCAGAAAAAAGCTTCATTCTACTACAACTTAAGGGTTAAAGAAAGGTTTTTTAAACAAGGCGATCTAGTCTTGAGGAAGATAGAAGCATCTGGTGTAGGACAAAAAGGGAAGCTTGCCCCAAATTGGGAAGGGCCGTACAGAGTCAAGAGTGTTCAAGGTAGAGGAACCTACAAGCTCGAGACTATGGATGGTTTTGAAGTCCCGAGGACCTGGCACGCACAAAACCTGAAGGTTTACTACGTGTAAGATAGGCGAAGTACGATTCTCACTTGTCATTGTGACAAGTAGGTTTAAAAGCACCTGGAAGCTTTGCTTGCATAGGATTTTATATTACAGTAGAATTTACATTGTCTAGTTATTATTGATTAGGGTCGAACCCATGCTATGTAAGGTTTTGAAAAACCAGACTTCAAACTGAAGAAATCGAAATTATTTCAACCTATGGATGTTTGAGTTGTGATAACACTGGTGTGGCCAATTAGTTCAAGCTTGAATGCATATTAAAGTATCAGAAAGATAAAGGAGAAAAATGCGAATAAGGAAAGAAGCATATAAAATAACCCCGGAGGGTAATAAGATCTGATACAAACAAAAGTCCAGACATAAATTAAGGATCAAATTACAGAATAGAAAAACTACTCCTCCATGTGGGAGCCTTCATTCTCTTTCTCCTTATCAGCGCCTTCAGCGTCCTTCGCAGGAGAAGCGGGAGGAGAAGCAGTGTTAGGATCCAAGATGTGATCATCTGGCTGAGGGGAGTTAAAGAGGGCATCTATGCTGTCCTCCGACTCAGCCTGCTCAGGACTTATAAAGTCCTTAGGGTCGACTAAGCCCGGGTACTTCTCAGAAACCGCCTTCACGGCCGCGTCCCATCCCTGAGTAAACTGTAGGGAATAAAGACCCTCATCATGAATCTCCATGAGATTCTTAAACTTGTCAGAATCCATGTAGTCATTGATGAGCTTATCCTTATCGCTCCTAAGTTTCACCAGCTCGGAATGAGCCTGAGCCAGCTCCTCTTTCTTCGTGTCCAGCTTCTTCTCCAGGACCTTGGCTCTCTCCTCCCATTTCTTCATCTCTTTCTCAAACCCATCTGAGTTACCCTTCCAGGACCTAGCCTGATGGAGGGCCGCCTGGAAGTAGGTATTACTCTGCAAAGAAATATGTATGAGTTAGCACAAGTTCGTTGGAATACAAGAAAGTTGGGATTCAAAGAAGGAGAGAAAGAAAATTACCGCAGCTTGGGCTTGAGAACCCAAAAGCTCAATAGTCTCAATATCACTCCCCGTAACAATGTCAGTAAAGTCATGGGGAGTGACGGAGTGATAAGACCAATCTTTAGCGTGTTTGGTGGATCCAACCACCGTATCGCTCCTCCTGAAGCCCCAGTTAGGCCTGAAGGAATGTGCCTTAAGTGGAGGATCCAAATTGTCCCCCAGCTCGACCACCGGGACGTGGGGCTTAAGAAAAGAAGGACCGTCAGGTTTGCTCCTAGGGTCCCTGTTTAGCTTGGCCCTTTTCTGACGGCCTGACTCCCCCTCCTTAGGCCTGTTAACATTATTGATGGCCTCGCAAGCTGAAAGGAAAAGTAGAAGGAACATTAAAATCCAGAAAAAAAAGAAAAAGTGCGATTAAAGAGAAGGAAAAATAATTACGCAGGTATAAATTTACCCTTATCACTGGCCTGGGAGAGACCAACTTTCTTCAAGGAAAACTCCTCTAAAAGGGTCCAGGTATCCGTTTTCCCATCATCTGAAATTAAGGCCTGGTAGGCCACCTCCTCCTCATCAGTCAATCTGATACTACCAGGACTACCATCTGATACCTTGCAAAATGGCCTACGGAAGAGTGTGGCCCAATCACCCCCAGCCCAGGTCAGCCTCACAAACTCATCCCTCCATTTAGGGTTGTTCTCGACTATAGAGTTACTATCAAAGATATGGGGAACTTTGGGTCGTTGGCGAATTAAAACCCATCCCGGTTGACTCATGGAGCTATTATAGAATTGGAAAACTTTCCTAAAGACAGCTACGGAAAGAGGGAAGTTATTCCTGAGACAAAGGACCATAAAACAGATAATATTCCTCCAGGCGTTGGGAGGGAGTTGACAAGGGTTGATTTGTACATCGGCTAATAAACGAGGAATAAATTCGTGGAATGGGAACCTAAGACCTGCGGTCAGGGCTCCTCGATAAATGAACAGGGTATCCCCCTCCCAATTACAAGTCCTATCCCCAGGGGCGGCTGGAGTGATCCTAAGGTGGGGTGGAAGTCTGTACAGGGTGTTCATAGACTCTATTCTACCATCTAACTCATGAAAAGTGTTACCATGATTATACGAATCTAACTCAGATAGAGAAGGATATTCATCACCTCTCGAGTTAATCATGTCAATGAGAGAAGTATATGGAGATTGAATTTGAATGTTTGTACCTCTCTTAGAGACATTCATCTTCTGCAAACGAGCCAAGTCGCGGTCCGCCATTGATATACTTCGTTTAAAAGCTTGAAACCCAGAAATACTTGAGAATGGTGGAGCTACGGTGGCTGTGTGCTCGCCGGAAATCGCCTACTCAAAGGGAGAACTCTAGAGAAGTTTGTAGAAGAAAATGAGAAATGAGAAGTGAAGTGAGGATTCTCACTTCACACTACACTTATATAGGCGAAAAGCTCGGAATACGAGGCGTTTCTAGGCCCATTTAGCCAGGCCCAACCTAAAAGCCCGTCTACTAGAAATATCAGAAATAATAACAGAAGGGAAGAAATCCCCTAAATCCGATCAGAGTCCTGATCGATACAAAAGAGAATCCTGGTCGATATATTATTCGAACAGAAGGGAAGAAATCCCCTAAGATCGATCAGAGTCCTGATCGATACCAAAGAGAATCCTGGTCGATATATTATTCGAACAGAAGGGAAGAAATCCCCTAAGATCGATCAGAGTCCTGATCGATACCAAAGAGAATCCTGGTCGATATATTATTCGAACAGACGGGAAGAAATCCCCTAAGATCGATCAGAGTCCTGATCGATACCAAAGAGAATCCTGGTCGATATATTATTCGAACAGAAGGGAAGAAATCCCCTAAGATCGATCAGAGTCCTGATCGATACCAAAGAGAATCCTGGTCGATATATTATTCGAACAGGAGGGAAGAAATCCCCTAAGATCGATCAGAGTCCTGATCGATACCAAAGAGAATCCTGGTCGATATATTATTCGAACAGGAGGGAAGAAATCCCCTAAGATCGATCAGAGTCCTGATCGACACAGAAGAAAATCCTGATCGATATTCCATTCGATCAGAATGATAGAAAATCACTTAATTCGATCAGAGTCCTGATCGAAATCGATCAGGAATCCTGATCGATTAAGCACGTGTAACAGTCGACTAGGGTGTCACTTTGAAGATCAATTCGATCAGAGCCCTGATCGAAATCGATCAGGAATCCTGTCGACCAGAGTGTAAGATCCTGAGTTAATTCGATCAGGATCCTGATCGAAATCGAGCAGGAATTCTGATCGATTTGGCTGAATCCTGATCAATTTCTTCTGCATCATAATCAATTTTGTATGCATTTTAAACCAGAAATTACGGATAAATCCAGAAAATTGCGGATAAAATCCAGAAATTAAGGAATAAATCCAGAAATTAAGGATAAATTCCGGAAATTAAGGGAAAAATCCAGAAAATTAGGATAAATCCCAGAAATTAAGGGAAAAATCCAGAAAAATTAGGATAAATCCCAGAAATTAAGGGAAAAATCCAGAAAATTAGGATAAATCCCAGAAATTAAGGGAAAAATCCAGAAAAATTAGGATAAATCCCAGAAATTAAGGGAAAAATCCAGAAAATTAGGATAAATCCCAGAAATTAAGGGAAAAATCCAGAAAAATTAGGATAAATCCCAGAAATTAAGGGAAAAATCCAGAAAATTAGGATAAATCCCAGAAATTAAGGGAAAAATCCAGAAAAATTAGGATAAATCCCAGAAATTAAGGGAAAAATCCAGAAAAATTAGGATAAATCCCAGAAATTAAGGGAAAAATCCAGAAAAATTAGGATAAATCCCAGAAATTAAGGGAAAAATCCAGAAAATTAGGGAAAATCCCAGAAATTAAGGGAAAAATCCAGAAATTAAGGAAAAAATCCAGAAAATTAGGGAAAATCCCAGAAATTAAGGGAAAATCCAGAAATTAAGGAAAAAATCCAGAAATTAGGGAAAAATCCCGGAAATAAGGGAAAAATTCCTGGAAATCAAAATAATTCCTAAATAAAAGGAAAAATTCGTTGTAAACGTGTAGGTCGCTCCACACTTTACGAAAAAACGAAACCCTATAAGGGAACAAATAGACTTAACTTCTGCGAAACCTATTCAATGTTTCCCAAAAGTTGGGGGGCAAATGATAGGGATAAATAAATTATGATTGTATAATTAAATACTGCGTTAATTGTACAAGCTGTGGGCTGCTAGGCCCAATAATAAGATGTATAATATTCAGACCAGAAAGGTTAAGCCTGACGGACCAGATCAGGCCTGGTGGAATAAAAAAGGCCCAAAAGCCCTGATTATTAATTAATTTCGTAATTAATTAATAAGGGAGAAATCAGATGTTGAAAAGAGTCCCGATAAGGATATAAATCCTTAGAGATTAGCCTCAAGGGGACCTAAAAGGATAAGGAATCCGCTTCCTACTTCCTAGGACTCCTAAGTCTATCCTAATTCAGAGGCTTGTCCACCAAGTCTCCTATACCAAGTCCAATTCAAGGACTCCCACATCTATATAAGGGGTCTCACCCCCACCAATAAGAACTACGTTTTTTGACTTGATCCTTGGCAATCAGCAACGTACGTAGGCATCTTGTTAAGGCAGATTGAGTCACGAAATACAAGAGCAGTCAAATCGAGCCTTGGAGCTCACGTTCCTTAGTATTAAATACAGCAATTATATATAGTAGTTTTAATCCATAACAATTACATAAAGAGTTATTCCTAAATCCTAATACCTGATTGGACTTAGGACATATTCCTTTCAGTTCTGACATAAACAAAGTTCATATATTGTCTAGAAAGAAGATATACATAAAAAAAACTTAGGCCTCGGAAGGCTCAGATTCTTCGGAACCACTATCCGAAATCTCCTCGGACGTCTCAGTCGTCCCCTCAGAAGTCCCCGTAGAGGTTCCATTAGAACCGCCTTCGGATGCTTTGGATGATGCAGGAGACACTAGATTCTGAGGCGCAGCCCTTGGAGGCTCTTCCACCCTGACCTTCTTCACAGCAGGCATAGAATCTTCTTTGGAAGAAGTCTCCTCCTCCCCAGAGCTGGACTCGAGTTCTTTCCTCTTGTGGCCTGGGCTCCCTGAAGGGCCGTCTTTGATCAGATCAGCAAGCTTGTCAATAACACCCCCAAGCTCCGGAACTCGCACAGGGCAAGGAAAGGAGGACTGCTCAAGGACTTCTGGAAATTCGTCTTGGATGGCCTCCACAGCAGCATCTCAGCCTTCTTTATAGCTAACTGGGTGTAGGAGGGCATCGTGCTCCACCATCAAGTCCTTGAACTCCTGGGTGTCCATCCAGCCGTCAAAGGCTTTATCCTTCTGAGCCTTCAGAATAACATTTTCAGCCCGGGTCATTTCCAGGTCAGAAGTGGAAGAGGCCAGTTGAGCTTCAAGGGCCTCTATTCTCTGGTTGGCCTCCTCCAACTTCTTATTAGCATCCTCCAGGCCAACCTTCCAAGCCTTAGCTTGGTGAATCGCCCCTTGGAAATGGGCGTTAGCCTGCAAGAGAAGCAGCAAAAGTATGAGAAAAGAAACGTAAAAAGGCAAGTATGAAGGGCATAGGAAAAGGACGTACCGTCGCTAAAGCCTGGACTCCGAAAAGCTCATTCCCCTCTAAGTCCTGTTGAAGGACAAAGTCTTGATAGTCCACCGGGGAGATGGAATGCTTAGACCATTCCTTGGACAGCGCCGTGCTGCCAACGATTGAATACTTGCCCCGGATCCCCCAAGCAGGTTGAAAATAGGCCCATGGCCTCTGCTTGGTGCGCAAAACCTGGTTGGGGCCTTCCTCGCCTGGTTCCATTGCTTGGAGGAGGAACTCAGGGAAGCGGTCACCAAGGCGTGGGACTTTAAAGACCTTTCCAGCCCGCTTCATCCTGGTTGTCTCCAGGTCTTTAAGTTTGGTAGCCTCCTCAATCTTCTCAGCCACTGCGATAAGCGAGATAAGTTGAAGAATCAGCGGAATAAAAAATAAAGGAAATAAAAAAGAGGTAAGGAAGGAAACTTACTTTTCTTAGGGACGGGCGAGAGGCCGCGTTCTACCAGGACGGTCTCCCGGATAAGGTCCCAAGAATGGGAAGTCCCATTATCTTGCGTAAGGAGGTTGAAAGCTCTAGCCTCCTCCTCAGAAATTTTGGCATAAACCTGATATCTTGCTGATCAGGCAAAGATACCAATAAGTAACCTTTTCTACTAGTAGATGGATGAATCCCCCACCGGTCATCACCCTGGCCACATAAGGACCTTATGCTGGACCGCCACCCGGCCTCTTACGCGTTGATGGACTGCCACCCAGCCACTTACACATTGATAGACCGTACCCCGGCCTGTCTCTTATGCCGACTCAATTAGATGGGCTTACTTCCCGAACGTTGGGTAAGTAATCAATTCATTTGTTTCTTCAAAATAGCAACCACGTTGCGAATGTAAAATGCACCATAGAGCTGGATCCCTCAGGTTTTGAGCGAGTATTTAAATCCCCTTTGAAAGGAAGATCTTAAATATAAAAATGAGTTTTGGGATCCGCTCTAACTTTTAAAAATCATTTTGAAGACTCGAAAACACTTTAAAGAGTGTTTGGAGTAATGCTGATTTAATGAAGTAAATCAGTCCCAATATATTTAGAAAATATCTGAATATTATTATTTAAATAATATTCCCATAGAGAATAATCTTATGAAAATAATCGAAGTAGAAGTTGTAAGACTTATACTTGAAATGAGTATTAAATAACCAAAGATATACTTATATGAAAGTACTATCTTTATTTGAATAATCGAAAATAAGTTTGATTATCGAAACATTATTCTTTAATAAAATAAAGAATATTATTAAATAATAAGCGGAGTCATAATACCTCGAATGAATATTATAAATAATATTCATTAAATAAAATAAAGGAGTCAATACATCCTCAAATGACTATCCAATTAACAATCATTAAATAATATAACTGAGTCATAAGCCCTCGGATGAATATTTGAAATAATATTCAATAATAAAATAAAGGAGTCATAAGCCCTCGGATGAATATTCAAATAATATTCATTAAATAAAATAAAGTTATCGAATAAACCTTATTCGATTAATAGTTTGGAAAACTATAACCATATATATATATATATATAAAATCTACTCGGGATCCTCGACTCCCGGTTTTAGAAAATGTTTTCACCTTTGGGTCCCTATACTAAGGGTATATGCAAATTACCGCTATTCTCTAGCATAGGTATTATCAACTGAACCAACAGATATATATGGCAAGAATACGAAACAGGCATGCATATATATACCATATCAGCATGCTTCAATATATCGCACATTTGCTAATTAACCAACATGCATCTATCGCAAGATAATGCATATACACATATACATCATAACAACAGTATAACGGATAGAAAACTTCCCTGAGCGACTGGGGGTTACGAATGGCTCGGGACGAGTCTGGTAACCTATAAACAACAAGATTCACCATTCCATTTCCCTACCACTCCAACCCACACTCTAAAATACAAGCATTAAGCTACTACATCACCATAATAATCAAAATCATCTTATAATACAAAGGAATCTAGGGTTTGGAGATGATATACCTTCCTTGAAGTGGTGGGAGTAGCTAGGAAGCCTTAAGAAGCCTTGAGGAGTCTTAGGAAAGCTTGGATCTTAAAGGAAAAACAAGAAAATCAAGTTAAAATTCTTGAAGTCACTATTCATTATCTTCTTCATTGATTTATTGAAGAAGATTGAGAATGAATGGGGTGTTTAAAATCATGATATAGCCATAACTATGCATAAGGATGATTAGGGAATTATCTTACCAATTTAGGAAGCCTTGATCTTGAGTTTTGAATTTCTTCTTCCTTTGAAAAAGATGAAAAGCCGAGAGCAAGATGATGAGAACGAAATGATTTTGTGTTTTTTGATTTGTTTGGCTTAGCTTGGTTGTTTTTTGTTTTGTTTTTGGTTAATTACCTTAATAACCTTATATTTGTGTGGTTATAAGTCAACCACACCTCCTCCTTCCCTATGTCATGCTTGCATCACCTTATTGTGTCATCATCTCTTACTTGCCCTCTTCTCATTGGTTGGGTGACCTCATCATCCCTAACCTCCTTGATTAACCTCCTAATTGTTTGCCTAATGACCGCTGATCTGTTATACGGTTCGCTTAACCTTCGTTTTCGTTTATCGTTTGAGGGATCATACCCGGGATCTTATTACTTGGGTTTCCTTAACCTTTCTCAATACATTATAATCCTTTTATGATCCTCTCTTATAATCCTTTAATTTAAATCCTTTTTATCCTGTTACCTTATACTTAATTCTTTCCGTATCTAGTGGATTTCCGGGAAAAATCAAAGTGTTCGGAATTGGATTCTGACGATCTTTACATACACTTATATACCACATAGAGTACTAATAATATCCCAGAAGATCAATAACAGAACCCCTACATAGTGTGGCATGAAAAGTTTTCTCATTCAGCATAATCTGCAAAATCACTATTCATAAGGGTTTCAAAAATTTCCAAAAATTGGGGTTATTACAGTCTCCCCTCCTTAAAAGGATTCTGTCCCGGAATCAGATAGAAAATGAATAGGGATACTTTATTAACATTGCACTTTCTAACTCTCGAGTAAATTTTCCCACATTGTGGTTCTTCCATCAAACTCTGAATAGTTTGATAACCCTTCTCCTAAGCACTTGTTCCTTTTTACTCTATAACCCTTCCTGGTTGCTCCATATAGGTTACGTCGGGTTGCATGTCTTTGCGCTCATATGCCCCTATTTATCTGGAATCCGAATTACACTTCCTTAACATTGATACGTGGAACACATTATGACTTGCTACATGTTCAGGGGTAGGGCTAGCTCATATGCTAACCTCTCAATACTTCTTAATATATCCAAGGGTCCAACAATTGGTGGACTTAGCTTTCCTTTCTTTCCGAATCTCATTAACCCCTTCCAAGGGAATACCTATAACAACACTAGGTCCCCTACTTCCCATTCCTTGTCCTTTCGTGTCAAATAAACATACTTCTTATGTCCATCTTGGGCTACTACCAGCCGTCCTCTGATTAAATCTATTAAATCCTTGGTCCTTTGGACCACTGCTGGTCCGAGTATCTTGCGCTCTACAACTTCATCCTACAATAAGGGGGATCGACATTATCTTCCCTCAAAAATCTCATAAGACGACATCTCGATACCTGACATACGATCTATTGTCGTAAGAAAACTCAATCCGTGTTAAGTGATCATTTCAAATTCTTTCAACTCTATTGCACAGAGTCTCATTATAGCGTTTAGCAATAGAGCTTTTGCTTCTCAATACCCATTCTTTTCCAGTTCGTAATCGCTACAACCTTCCGTTCCTAATATTATACTAGTTATACTTCTGCTCGTTAGCGTTCTATAACCTTTTAATAACCACGTCAACCTTAATATCACGAATGTGTTTCCATTCCGAATACTACCACAACTTTATTACTCCTTTTTCAGCTGTTTCTATTTCCCAAAGTTTGATCAATCATATAGAAGTAAAGGAATTTGTTGAGAGATCACTATGATCATGAACACTTGTTATATCGCATAGTTAGTACAGAAGGTGGCCAACCTTTAGTACTTGACAAGCAATTAAATAATAGATGGTATCCTACTAGGCTTCTATCACACAGATAGATAATCATTCGGCAATACCTCCCCTTCTGGAAGGGTTGTTCTTCTCAGCTTACATGAAATGAAAAGAAGAGAAAAGAACGAACTGAAGAGAATTGTATATATGAAAAACAAATATTGCCATAAAATATCTGGCTTGGAATCTACCTCTGAACTATAGAGGTTTGTCATAGGAGAACAAAACATATATGTATTTATATCAACATCAAGTATTATAGCATCGTATTTCTCATGCCTAAATATTTTTGCTATTCCGTCCATCCTTCTATGGACCCATGCTCTTCCTCGAGCTTATACACAATCACCTTTGAAACTCCCTCGATATTGAAAATCGAACCTGGGATCTCATTCTAGACATCATCGTTACTAGAATTCTATGTTTGGTTGCGCAACCTTCCTCATATAGTCATACGACCCTCTATTGATAAGGAGGAATAAATATTTAATAGCTAAATAATCTACTTAATTAGTCTATTCAATGATAACTTATACATCACCACGACCCGATTAGTGGTACTTAATCTCAACATCCATTCCAATACAACTCTCATGGTTGTAATCGACTCATTACTCGCAGAATCATTGCTGCACTACTATGGTCCACCACTGACTTACTGTCGTCATTCATTTTCCATGAAATCTTAATATCTAACCATACGGAGTCCATATATGTCGTATAAAATTCTTCTAAGGAGGTAACATAATCACCATTCATGATTCATGAAGAACACTCCTGATCCTGACATACATACATGACATGAAGCAGATAAAATTGCAGAAGAGTTTCAGTCAAAGCAACGATAGCAGGTTAATACCATTCTTAATCATATGCCTTTGATATAAGACTTAACTCAAAGGTTCGTTTTGTCCTTTTTTGAAATATGGTCCTGGATTATTCTCAAGATAGTACCTTCTGAGATAGATAGCCCGCTCATGGCGATTACACGAATTAAACCTTTACCAACCACTATTACGGTTGGGTATTGCACAGTCATCAGAAGGAATGTCAATCTTCCAAACCATAATACAACCTGCATAGCTTTAACCATCATCACTGTATTCCTTTGGCACAAGCGCCTATAATTATCCTCTTACTTTTAATGTGTCGGCCACCTCTTTGGCCTTTCCTGATAGTAAAATTTCCTTACAGTCAATGTCATTTTAACCACCTCCAAATAAATTTTCTACCTTATTTCAATCACAGCTTATGTGAAGATGTTTTCCTTAAAATCTGATGAGTAAAAAAAAATCACCATTTTTCCATAAGTTATTGCCTCAGTCTTTAGAGGTTAATCACTGTCACGACTGACTCTCAATCATACTCAGAACATCTTTTATCTTAAGTCCTAATTGCCCTGAACAATTTCGACCCTTACTGGTTCGATCCATACTTTCTCGTGGTTTAACACGTGCCCCACTTGGCATCATTATAATTACGTCATATTTCCTTTATCAACATTTCTATTCTTGAGAATCTTGAATATTACCTTTCTCCTTGTAAAACCTCTAAGGTTATCCTTAAATCCTTCATCTGGTACACCCTAGGCACATGGCATATCAAGATACCATTTACTAATACCAAAATCATGGTCTATATACTCCTGAAAAATTTCTCCACTGATCCTTAAAGGTTGTTGTTACCTTAATCCCTCATTCTATACTATCAAAACTCATATTATCCCTATTAAGGGTGAAATGCCAACCTTTATGCATTCCCCTAGGATTCATTTTAAGTTACCGATGTTCTATCTTTAATTCCACCTTTAAAAAGGTACATGCATCCTTCCATGGATAAATCAAGTCATATATCCCTGATAAGGGTGTCTTATTCAATCATTCCCACCTCGATGGTATATGCCAAATTTCACAATCACATCTGTATTCAAAATGAGGTCAATCAATATGGCCTCCAAAAGATAACAACGGTTATCCGCTTTTATTGCCTAAATTGGGTAACGATAACAAGGATGTTCTGAAAGATATTGGTCGTGTTCAACGCGAACTTCTTCTTAATAATTCCTTATTTACTTTTGTTGTTTATCTCAACAGTCATCTCGATGTTGGGATATCTTTCATACCTGGCGTCTCCCTTTTCTGGGTATCAAGCCATCGGTCTTACACTTCACATTCTTGAAGGTCAATTCCTTCATCCAATTTTCCTAATTTCTTACTTCCTTGTCTCCTCAGTCTATCCGCGTCTCATTATTTATCCTTCAAACTATCTCAAGGTTTCCTCAAATCCTCCCAACTTACAGGGGGTAAACTATATGTATCTCTTATGCCTTCAACCATCAACTTTAACTCATGGTGAATCACCCTCATCCTGAAGATTACATACTTTTCTATTTCTATTGCTACGAGTCTTTAGGGTTTCCTCATACCCAACTCCTTTATCATACCTCAAACTCTATTGCCTTTATATTCCTTTCCACTTCAGTTTCTTTTTATTTTCCTTTCTCTTATCCTTATTTCATGAACCAACACAACATAAGTATTGATTTCAAGCATCCCGTCATTCTGGATTTGTGTCCTCAGAACGAATCTTGATAACTTTTACAACTTAGATTCATAATTCATCATACTCATCCGCTTTTGTTCTGGCTCTAAAGCTTTTACACTATCTCCATAACCTTGGGAAGTACTAGCCTGAAAACAATTGACTGAACTTAAATCAGTTTATTATAATCTCTTGCTCCGTGCCTTCCTTGGCCTTTCACCAGTGGGTGGTCTCTCTCTTAGGAGGGTAGTGACAAAAATACTCTTTTGTGATTCGTCAATCATTTAGAATCTTAAATGATTCCTCTATTTCCTTTAGCCAGGCTCTTGCCTCGGCTGGGTCAGCTTGTTCCTTGGAACTCTGAGAGCTTAGCGACTTAAAGGTCCTGAAAGAATTTCTCACCGCATTGTTTCCTCAGGGTGGTGGTTGGGGATAATAGTCTAAGTTCTTTTTAGACAGGTCCATGAATTTCCGTATAGGAGTACCGTCTCGGGTCTCCTTTCCTTACTCGACTTTCAGTTTCCTTAGTATGAAATGTTTCATCCTTCTCCCACAATTAGGGTTATCTTATACGTTAAAAATCCTTATTTTCCACTTCATTATGTTATGGGTTCCTTCCATCTTGATGTCGACCTCCCTGACTATCACGTTCAGGGTTTGCCCTAACTCTTATTCGTCGAACTATGACTTTCATCTAAGATCTCATCTTTAAGCTCTTGAACCTTTGGAACCCAAACTCTGTAGGAATACCTCATTATTCCCTTATCATCTTTCTCGGGATTAATCTTTTATCTAATTGTTGGCTCTCTGCCTTCATTCATCACTTTTCTGGCACAATATGTTCTTTTCCGATAATTCGGACTGTATTGCAATCTCAAACATCTTTTCGGTACCGGCTCCGGTTACCTTCATATCTATTTCCATTTTCTCAAAATCTCTTATCAACTCTCCCAAAAACATTATCATCTTGAGTCTCTCCTTTACACTAAGGGCATTAGCCACCATTTTGGCTTTCCCTGGATGATAAAGAATCTCATAATCGTAATCCTTGATTAGCTTTAACGCCTTCTTTGGCGTATGCTGAGCTCTTTCTGCGTAAAAAAAAATGTACTAGAGCACTTATGGCTTAGGTAAATCTCGCACTTCTCTCCATACAAGTAGTGCATCCAATATTTAGGGCAAAACTATTGCCATGAGCCCAAGCTCATGGGCGGGGATATCGAATTTTATATTCCCTTAATTGTCTTGACGCGGACGCGATTATCTTGTTGTGCTGTATAAAAAACACCCTAATTCCTTATGCGAATCATCACTACAAATCACAAAATCTCCTTTTCCATCCGGCAACGTCAACATAGGGGCCGTCACCAATCTTTGCTTCAGTTCTTGAAAGTTGTTCTCGTATTTCTCTGTCCATTCAAACTTCTCAGTCTTACGAGTAAGCCGCGTTAAAGGGGGCTACTATCTTTACAACTTGAACGAACCTCCGGTAGTGACCGACCAATCCTACCTCTGGTAGTCGACCTAACCATGGTCATCAATTCATCAGTGTTCCTTTATTCGTTCTTGTCAGGATCCTCCATGGAATCCTCCTCAGCAACTATCCCTTCTAGGACAACATCCTCAACCTCTACATCCTCAATATGAACATCATCCGATCCCGCGTTAGGACGCTCTATCGGATCCATAATCTGATCTCCAATAAGTAATAAAACATCGTCGCGTTGTTGCTCCTCAACCTCAGGGTTTGGAGTCCCGCTGCCATATACGATAATGAACTACGCTTCTTATCACGATATTTATAAGGGTTCCCATAAGGGTTTTAACTGTCAGTACTACGTTAGGTAGCCCGACTATGAACTTGGCAAGAGTTCTTATTATCTTAGTGAACTTATTATCTTAACGTCACATCATCTCTGAGGTTTATAACGCTTAGCTCTGATACCACTTCTGTAACACCCCCAAATCCGGGGTCGGGGATCCGGGTTGTCACGAGTTCCATTTCCCTTAATAACACCATACCTTAATAATTAATCAGCTACTCTGTACTGTGACCCCCACAATAAACACACACACCACACGTTATAGTCTCAGAGATGAACATCCAAAAATAATCACAAGTCATTTTATTCCACAATTATCTGCCAATACACCTAAAAAGGTTTTCTGAATAAATTTACATTTTATTTGCCATTATTATAATTCATAAATATACATAATCTGGTATATCAAAAGTTGAAAGCCTAGCCTATTGGTAGTTCCTACCTCAGCTACAGCGACATCAACGCCTATAGGAAACCGCGGAACGTTTCCTATCCGCTCGCGAATTGGGAGCTTGGTCCTGTTCATCTTGTCTATCTGATGTTGTGTGATGAAAGAAGAAAGCAAGGGTGAGCAGCAAGCCCACCAAAATAATATGTATAATGATTAACCATATATGAGCCTTCTCATAGTACTCATGAAAGTCTTGGTCAAAAGAAATGAACCAAGTTGTTATCTTAATGCGATGAAGTCGCAAAATATTCAGTATATATATATACATATATACTTTTCAAAATCTTGGAAGTCCTCTTCCATGCATAATACACACAGAGTTCCAGTGTATAACTGTATAAAAATATCGTTGCAAGGTGATCTCATATATCTAACCTTGTCTCAACGTTTTTCTGAAAATCTTTGTCATGCATAAGATAATCATTTACTAGATATAAGTTTAAAAGATGAAGTTACAAGATACTCCAATATACTTATATCTTTTCCAAATACTACTTGAACTACCACCGTTCAAGTTATAATTA
Source organism: Apium graveolens (assembly GCF_009905375.1). NCBI lineage: Eukaryota > Viridiplantae > Streptophyta > Magnoliopsida > Apiales > Apiaceae > Apium > Apium graveolens. Next base: position 59,228,807 of record NC_133657.1, read on the forward strand.
GTTCAAAAGTTCATCACATAGATGAGACTACAAGATAATACTTGAATATATTCAATCTTTGAAATATTATTGAATGAAATGAAGTTACGAGATACTTCATTAAGTCCCGATATATATACACCTATATATATCTCTCATACATTTCCTGAAAACCTCTGTCATGCAAAGTATGAACAGAGTTGTAATATCCAATGAATTTGGAAAGAAAAGAAATTTTGGCATAAACCTGATATCTTGCTGATCAGGCAAAGATACCAATAAGTAACCTTTTCTACTAGTAGATGGATGAATCCCCCACCGGTCATCACCCTGGCCACATAAGGACCTTGTGCTGGACCGCCACCCGGCCTCTTACGCGTTGATGGACTGCCACCCAGCCACTTACACTTTGATAGACCGTACCCCGGCCTGTCTCTTATGCCGACTCAATTAGATGGGCTTACTTCCCGAACGTTAGGTAAGTAATCAATTCATTTGTTTTCACAAAACAGCAACCACGTTGCGAATGTAAAATGCACCATAGAGCTGGATCCCCCAGGTTTTGAGCGAGTATTTAAATCCCCTTTGAAAGGAAGATCTTAAATATAAAAATGAGTTTTGGGATCCGCTCTAACTTTTAAAAATCATTTTGAAGACTCGAAAACACTTTAAATAGTGTTTGGAGTAATGCTGATTTAATGAAGTAAATCAGTCCCAATATATTTAGAAAATATCTGAATATTATTATTTAAATAATATTTCCATAGAGAATAATCTTATAAAAATAATCGAAGTAGAAGTTGTAAGACTTATACTTGAAATGAGTATTAAATAACCAAAGATATAGTTATATGAAAGTACTATCTTTATTTGAATAATCGAAAATAAGTTTGATTATCGACACATTATTCTTTAATAAAATAAAGAATATTATTAAATAATAAGCGGAGTCATAATACCTCGAATGAATATTATAAATAATATTCATTAAATAAAATAAAGGAGTCAATACATCCTCAAATGACTATCCAATTAACAATCATTAAATAATATAACTGAGTCATAAGCCCTCGGATGAATATTCGAAATAATATTTAATAATAAAATAAAGGAGTCATAAGTCCTCGGATAAATATTCAAATAATATTCATTAAATAAAATAAAGTTATCGAATAAACCTTATTCGATTAATAGTTTGGAAAACTATAACCATATATATATAAATATATATATATATATATATATATAAAATCTACTCGGGATCCTCGACTCCCGGTTTTAGAAAATGTTTTCACCTTTGGGTCCCTATACTAAGGGTATATGCAAATTACCGCTATTCTCTAGCATAGGTATTATCAACTGAACCAACAGATATATATGGCAAGAATACGAAACAGGCATGCATATATATACCATATCAGCATGCTTCAATATATCGCACATTTGCTAATTAACCAACATGCATCTATCGCAAGATAATGCATATACACATATACATCACAACAACAGTATAACGGATAGAAAACTTGCCTGAGCGACTGGGGGTTACGAATGGCTCGGGACGAGTCTGGTAACCTATAAACAACAAGATTCACCATTCCATTTCACTACCACACCAACCCACACTCTAAACCACAAGCATTAAGCTACTACATCACCATAATAATCAAAATCATCTTATAATACAAAGGAATCTAGGGTTTGGAGATGATATACCTTCCTTGAAGTGGTGGGAGTAGCTAGGAAGCCTTAAGAATCCTTGAGGAGTCTTAGGAAAGCTTGGATCTTAAAGAAAAAACAAGAAAATCAAGTTAAAATTCTTGAAGTCACTATTCATTGTCTTCTTCATTGATTTATTGAAGAAGATTGAGAATGAATGGGGTGCTTAAACTCATGATATAACCATAACTATGCATAAGGATGATTAGGGAATTATCTTACCAATTTAGGAAGCCTTGATCTTGAGTTTTGAATTTCTTCTTTCTTTGAAAAAGATGAAAAGCCGAGAGCAAGATGATGAGAATGAAATGATTTTGTGTTTTTTGATTTGTTTGGCTTTGCTTGGTTGTTTTTTGTTTTGTTTTTGGTTAATTACCTTAATAACCTTATATTTGTGTGGTTATAAATCAACCACAACTCCTCCTTCCCTATGTCATGCTTGCATCACCTTATTGTGTCATCATCTCTTACTTGCCCTCTTCTCATTGGTTGGGTGACCTCATCATCCCTAACCTCCTTGATTAACCTCCTAATTGTTTGCCTAATGACCGTTGATCTGTTATACGGTTCGCTTAACCTTCGTTTTCGTTTATCGTTTGAGGGATCATACCCGGGATCTTATTACTTGGGTTTCCTTAACCTTTCTCAATACATTATAATCCTTTTATGATCCTCTCTTATAATCCTTTAATTTAAATCCTTTTTATCCTGTTACCTTATACTCAATTCTTTCCGTATCTAGTAGATTTCCGTGGAAAAATCAAAGTGTTCGGAATTGGATTCTGACGATCTTTACATACACTTATTTACCACATAGAGTACTAATAATATCCCAGAAGATCAATAACAGAACCCCTACATAGTGTGGCATGAAAAGTTTTCTCATTCAGCATAATCTGCAAAATCACTATTCATAAGGGTTTCAAAAATTTCCAAAAATTGGGGTTATTACAGAACGGATGAAAAGGGAGTCTGATACCTGCCCTTAGAGTATCCCTATATACACATAATGCGTCCTTCTTCCACTGGCAGGCCCTATCGGCCGGACCTGCAAGAACCAGCTTAAAAGGTTCCTTGATTTTGAAGCAGCTGCTCAACTTTTCCAGCTCCTTGGGATCCCGCAAAGCACTAATATGGTCGTGCGCGTCCAGATGCGCATCAGACGGGTACTCATCCCCTCGAGTGTTGATCATGTCGATTAAAGAAGTGTACCTTGATCGAATAGGGAATTCGTTGGACTTTCTAGCCACGTTCATTTTGGCCAAGCGAGTCATTTTCTTGTCAGCCATCTGAAAAGGGGGGGGCACATAGACATGTTATCCTAAAAAAAAAAAAGAAAAAAAAGCACTTAATGGAAAAGAAGACACAAGAAGTAAAAGGAGGGATTTTACCTGAAGAAGCGCTCCTAAAAAAAGGCTTTGAGCTCCGACTTGCTGTTATTGCTCTGAGAAACTTAGCAGGAGGAGAAAGAAGAAAAACTTAGAAATGAGAAAGTGAGCAGTAGTAGCCTCTCCTTACTCCTTTATGTAAGAGGAAAAGGGAAGTTGAAGGGATGAAAGCCCATTAAGGAAAGAGGCCCAAAGAAAAAAGCCCAGAAAAAAGGAATATTCCAGAATAATTCCAAGGAATTCTAGAAAATTCCAAATCAATAAAGAGGCCCAATAAGATTTAAGGCCCAATAAAGAGGCCCAATAAGATTTAAGGCCCAATAAAGAGGCCCAGTAAGATTTAAGGCCCAATAAAGAGGCTCAATAAAGAGGCCCAATAAGATTAGAGGCCCAATGAAGAGGCCCGGTAAAATAAGGCCCAATAAAGAAGGCTAGGCCCAAATCCAATTAGGATTTGGAAAATGTAATAACCTAAATTGTAGCCCTAAAAGTTGTAAGGCCCAATGAAGTTAGCTAGTGGAAGACCAGAATTCAGGTCGAACTCCAGGTCATGAATCCTGCCCGAAATCTTTCGAGCAGGCACCCGAAAATAACGGGTAAAAAAGACCAGAATTCAGGTCGAACCCCAAGTCGTGAATCCTGCCCGAAATCTTTCGAGCAGGAACCCGAAAATAACGGGTAAAAAAGACCAGGATTCAGGTCGAATTCCAGGTCGTGAATCCTGCCCGAAATTTTTTGACTAGACACACAAAAACAACGGAAATAACAGCACTGGATTGAGGTCAAAGCTTCGACCAGGAATGAGGTCGAAATGAACCAAGTATTTTTCAAGAAAGGGGTTTAAAACCTAGACTAAAACCCAGGTCGAAAATCGACTAGGATCCTGGTCGAAAACCAGGTCGTGAATCCTAGTCGAAATCCTTCGACCAGGAAGCATGAGAAACAGAGAATTTTCGAACAGGATTCAGGTCGAAACATCGACTAGAATCCTGGTCGAAATCCTAGTCGAAAAGTTCAAGACCAGGAATTGAAAAGAGGGGTAAGTTTTCGACCTAGATCCAGGTCGAAAGTTCGACTAGGATCCTGGTCGAATTTCAGGTCGTGGATCCTAGTCGAACTCCTTCGACCAGGATTGCAAGACTGACCCATATTTTCGACTAGGATCCAGGTCGAAATTTCGACTAGGATCCTGGTCGAAAAAGGGCTGAAAATCTGGAAAAAAATCCCAGAAAAATAAGGATAAATTCCAGAAATTAAGGGAAAAAAATCCAGAAAATTAAGAAAAGATCCCGGAGTCAAGGGAAAAATTCCTGGAAATTAAGATAATTCCAGAATAAAGGGAATAAAAGTAAATCGTTGTAAACGTGTAGGTCGCTGCACACTTTACGCAAAACGATACCCAGTAAGGGAATAAGTGAACTTAACTTTCGCGAAATCTTATACGGTTTCTCAAAAGTTGGGGGCAAATAATAGGGATGAATAAATCATGATTACATAATCAGTATTACAGTTTGGGCTCCAAGGCCCAATAAGAAGATGTATGACATTCAGACCAGAAAGGTTAACATGTTGATCAGGCCTGATGGACCGGATCAGGCCTGATGGGACAAAGAAGGCCCAAAAACCCTGATTATTTATTAATTTCGTAATTAATAAATAAGGGAGAAAAACAGCTATTAAGATAAGTCCTAGTGGGGATATAAATCCTTGTAGATTGGCCTCAAGGGGACCTAAAAGGATAAGGAATCAGTTTCCTACTATCTAGGACTCCAAAGTCCATTCTAATTATGAGACTTGCCCACCAAGTCTCCTATACCAAGTCGAATTCAAGGACTCCCAACATCTATATAAGGGGTCTCACCCCACAAATCAGAACTACGTTTTTTGGCTTGATTCTCTAATTCACAGAGATACGTAGGCATCTCGTAAAGGCAAAATTAAGCTACGAAACACGAGAGTAGCCATTAAAGGCCTTGAGCTCACGTACCTTAGCAATTATATAAATTAGTTTTTTATCCATAACAATTTTTTTTTTAAATAAAAATATAATGTTCAAATTTTTATATAAAAAAATTTTTAAAAATAAATTATAAAATTTTAATTTATAATTATCTTAAAATAAGTGTCAAGTACGTGAAAAAAAATGTAAAAAAATAAATAGTACGGAAGAAGTATATGCATTCATCAATATCATCAACTAAAATATTTTGCAATGCCAATTGCCACATCGCCAATTTACATAGTATCAATTTATAATAGTTTTTTTGGTGAAAAGATCAAACCAGAATCTTGTATACGTCTGTGTCTATATTATTTGAAAGCAAAAAAGGATGTTTAAATTTTGATTTCGGCTGGATAACACTATTTAATTTAGTGCATAGTCCAATTGACTGATCTATTATTCGAAAGTGGAGACTTATTAAAATTTGATTTTAATCAAATAACTCTATTTAATTCAGGGTATAATGAAATTCATTAGAAGAAAATCAGAATCACCCAACAGCTACTTAAAGAAAAAACTGTTGTAGACAACACTGTATTTCTCCTGCTCAAAAAAGTGTTTGTCTTTCATTCAATGACAATAGCACTACAGCCACTACTTATTTCAAAGTGTCGCGGGGAAAACAACAATATTGGCTTTATGATATGAAATCACATGATTTATCTTAAACACATTTGACTATGATTACTGTCCAACGAGACTTTAATAAACTACACTTGAACAGGTGTAAGCATTGTACCCTAAAACGACACCAGATTAACCGATTACTTTGTCTTGTTCGATCAAAAATTACAAATCTTGCAAAGGTTTGTCCCGCCATTATTTTGCTATCGAAGTATTTTTGGACCGCTTTTCAGATTGTAAATGATGTCGTTATTGTAATCATATTCCGCGGTCTCGTAAAATTCGAATAAAACTTTTGACCGATTAGAAGCAATAGAGTTGCAGATGCAGGTAATACGCAATCAAAAAAGCATAAGACTTTTGACGACTATATGATGGCAGTGAAATTAAGACTTTGTTAGGCATTCGGGAAAGGTCAATACTATAACTTTTTATGATTCTCCAGACAAAAAAGGGAATGCCAAAACAGTGCATGTATTGCACGTTTGGCCCTTTGCGTATGGCCGCAACTTTGCTTTGCCTCATTTTCTACTCTTCTCCTATCATGCATTGCACACCATCTACTGGTGACAGCTTATTACATTAATTTTTATCTCTCTATAATGAAATTATCCATTTCTATCACTTATTCCTCCTACGTGTACTCATGTACATGATACAACCCTCAGCGTACTTGGGCCGATATATCTGGCCACGTTACTTTAGTATCTGAAAACCCTGGCCCCGTCCTATTTTTTGCCCCATCAACTCCTCCGAAGTCCAAAAACATCCGAATTCAGTCCAAAATATGGGAACGAGTTTCGGAATTAGCTTAAAGCGGGTATAAGCTAACGAAATTAGCTATCACACTTTACTCTGTCGTGTGCAGTGAAATTAATCAAACTTTGAACAAATTTTATTAATATTTTATAATTGAATAAAATAAAAAATTTATATCATCGATAAGTATATTTATTGTATTTTAATTTATAATTTTCAATTTTTTAAAATATTGTAATATGATGTTTAATTTTTGATTAAAAATTGATCAGTTTGACGAACATAAAAAAATTGTGATAACTAAAAATGGACGGAGGTAATACTAATATTCTAATTTTGTTTGGTGAGACGTTGCTTGTTCGCTATAATTAAGGGCATGTTTGACGTACCGCTTATAAACAATTTATTGACTTACAAACTCATAAGTAGTTATTGATTAATATTTGTCGACACAACTAATAAGTCGAATATATAATTTATAAATTGATAAGTTTATATTGAGTAACAATGTATTTTTTCGCAAACTTCTTTAAATATTTTAATTTTTTATTAAATTTTCTCTTAAAATATATGTTTATGAATATTTGTTAATTTAAAATTTACAAATTAAAATAATTGTATTTAAATATTATTTATTTTAGTTCATTTAATTAAAAAAATTTACTTATTAAAAAAAATATCCAAACACTTACATAGTAATCGTCTACTTATCACTATAAACCTATCAATGAATGAATAGCAATAATCTAGCCCATATAGGATTGCTCCTTATGATACTCTCTCCGTATTAGATAGGGTTGGGCTCGTGTGTTAAGAAAAACTCTTATATAGTGAGAAAAAAATAAGAAAAGTGGATTAATTGATAAGATTAATAAATATTTAATATATTAAATGAGTATAATGGAAAAAATTAGAACACATAAGTGTATGTAATTTATTTTTATATTACAAAATTTTACGATTTTTGATATTTAGAATTGAGAGGACGTCCACACAAGAAAAATATATAAAAATGAAGGGACACATGAAATATTGATTACTTAACCGTAAAAAAACCGTTCTAATCAGGTTAGTCTGAGGGGTCATTTGTTAAATCTGAATGAGTATTTTCTGGATAATTAAAATTCTCAACGAACGGTTATCTGGATGATTCATTTATTCTATTATTTGATAAATAACTATCTAATTTTTCTAAACAAGAATATGTAATTATTTTTTGAATAATAATTATTTATTACTTTTTTGATAAACACAATAGAAAATATTTTTTGTGAATTAAATAAAAAATGAGTATTATGAATTAAAATAAAGTTTCAATGATAATATTAGACTATTTTCAATTAATATTTGATAAATGATCAAATTATATAATAAAAATAGCATCTCACAAAATTACTAAATATTATTTATATAATTTCTATATATAGTTTTAAATGAGGTTTGTACATGCAAAAATGAAAATAATATATACACATATTCAATGAAATAATTAATAAATTATAATATTAATAAATTTATTGTATTTTTATTTGAACCTTACAAAATACTGGAAAAATATGGGTACACTCGACAATAGAGGTGACTTTTTCAGTGAAGTTTTTTAGTCTCTATCCTCAACATAAGTTTGGTATCATCGAGCAAAAAAGAAACTCACCGAATAATCTTAACCAACCTATTTATAACGCATCCATTTCATTTAGTATCATTAATGGGTTAACAAATGAGCCCTGAGTTTGATGTCATCCAGATAGCAAAGAATAGGGTCATGGCCGTATGATCGAACCTTACGACCAACATAATTTTTTAACAAAAAACTCTGCATGAATATAACTCAGTTTCCTAAAATGCTCCCCTAATTTTAAATAATCAATTTTCAACACCACAAACTTTAATAAATTTATCTCATGTTGACGGAGGAATTTCGTAGCAACAAAATTCGAGATTTATAGCCGGAAACAAGATTTGTGATGGTGTTTTTTTGTCGAAAAATGTGATCCTTTAATATGCCTTTCTAGGTACTATCCTTAAAGTACAGTGTTTGATGGTTGTGTTTAATGGTGGCTGAGATTGCTTAGGGTTAGTGGTGGCTCCTTTATGTTTTCCACTTCCGACCCCCTGCAATTTGCCTACATATCCCTATTTATGGGGAATCAAGCCAACATAATTTTTGGAGAATAAGAAATCTCATGGGCTAAGATTTCTCATCCTGAGGCCCGGTAGGAAACCTACTGAAAACCGTCTTCTAGTAGCTTTAGAAATATCTGCCGATTAGGCCCAACCACAAAAGCCAAGGCTCGTCCGTGGCTTCGAGACTTCGCGGATAAGGCATCTCCCTGGCCGAGTATAACCCTCTTCTACCAGCTATCTCTCTAGTCCGCGGACGCAGGTATAACCGTGGTTCACCCCAAATATTGGACGCATCCTTATCCACCGGATAAGGAGCCCCTACCAGATTACAGGAGAAGTGATCCCATGCTTTTGGGTGCAAGTGCAGGATACTCTGAAGTCTCCCAACAAGGACACTTGTTGGCTACAGAGACAGAGTTCCCAAAGCACACACATTGCCCACATCCCCAATGAGGACACTCATTAACTATAGGAGGATGCCTTCCATCTAGGCATACCCCTGGAGGTCTCTGATCATGGACTCCGCCTTTATGTGGTTTCATTACAGAAAGGAGTTACTCGATAGAATACCTGTAGGAAACATGTTAGTAATAATAATCTCCTTCCCTCTTGAAGCATCTAAAGAATTCATCCAGGAAATATGTTGAAGTTCCTTCCCAGGCTATTTTCTCCAATGAGGGCGCGCCCTAACATTTTTACATATTGGTCTCACCTCAAGTAATTGGTCAAAATTCTTTTTCTTTATATCTTGAGGGCGCGCCCTAACCTCTAGGAAGTTTAGGGCGCCTCCTACTTTTTGGGCGCGCCTTGAGATTTCAAGACTACCTTAATCCATACATGGAGGGCGCGCTCCTACTCCCTTGAGAAAGTAACCTTGCCTTACCTTTTCTTTGGACTTGGAATTCTTGCATTAATTCCATCTAATTAACCCTCTTTTGACCCAGATAATACTTGTACCAAATTTTAGGTATAACAACTACCCCTCAAATTTCATATGCTATTGAAAATGAGATTGAAATTTTTAGTCTTCTTACCTATATATATAAATTTGTATAAGTTTTATCCAACACAAAAGGTGCGCCCTTACAATAAGGCGCGACCTCTAAAGTTAAAAAGCCTTTTTTTTCTAGGGAATAATAGGCGACGTGATTGACGTGACATGACAGCTGTCACACGTCCTTTCCAGCTATAAATACAAACCTTTTTACTTTTTTTTACTTTACAATTTCTATTTCCTCCCTCTATCTCTCTCCAAAAAGTAAAATCACAACTATTTTTTTATTTTTCAGTCACCGGAGCCTGATGCTTGCACCACCATCCCTTTCTTATAATCTGTTCACCTTACTCATCTTCTCTAAAGGTATGAATTATTTTTTTCCTTTCTTGATTTTGTTAATTAGATTTGCAATATATATGAAGTGACTATTCATTTCTTACTTGCATGTTCTTCATGTTCTTGTATGTATATGTGTGTATATATCTTGTATGTATTATTCTAGATCCGTAATATTAAGACTTCAAAATTAAAATTAGTGTTTATGAAATTTCAGCCGTTACCATAACGTTATTTGCACATAATTTAGATTTAAGGCGCACCTAAATGGTTCCAGGAGATATATTATGTTTTAATCTGTGAATGACCTTCAAGCTAATTGGGGCGTGCCATCATAAGTTAGGGTGCGCCTAGAACTTTAATCGTCATTTTTCATTTCTTCTTTAAGTGTATTGTACTGGATCTTTAAATAGCTTGTTCATTAGATAGGGTGTGCCAATTTTGTTTATTGATTTTTTTTTGAAATCATTATATTTCACTAGGGCTTTAAGTGACTGTATATTAGGTAGGGCGCGCCTTTTCAGTTTTGGGCGCGCCTAAAGCGTTCTGCTTTAGCCTTTTCCTGCCATTGTTCTTTATTTTTTTTTCTTTTGGACGTGTCCTCAATGGAATTTTTTTTTTGTTTTGACAGCTGGAAAACGAGGGTGCGTCCTCTACTTTCCATCTGTTCAAAGATTTCTGCACTAATTTAGGGATCTATTCGCCTTCAACCACTTATTTCAAACCGGATTTTCTAGACGCTCACAGGACCCCCGAGTTCTTAGAACACGAGGCGCGCCTTATTCAAGATTTCAAAGAAGGCAAACTCATGGCCAAATTCTCGAATGACTCATATTTAGACGACATCCCTTTGGCACAAAGGAAGGGAAAAAAGAACTTTGTTATAAAGGAAAGATCACCAGCATTTGTGAATACAGATTTAGATGACTAGCTTGAGGATCTCAACTATGACAGATACATGAGTATTGAGATTGGTGTAAATGTGGGAGCTGAAGGGTTTTTAGCACATAAACGCAACGAAAACATAAATTTAAATCTTAAAAAAAATGAAACCCTCCGCAGGATCCATGCGAAAAATAATATTTAATTCATAGCTCAGTATGTTTACCTTAAGAAACTTTACGTTAATGGAAAAATGCAGGTCTTTAATAGCGATCCAAAAACGATGAACGGAGATCCTTAGCAGCTGCTCCTCAAGTGTGAAGCACTACACCGGTATCCACCAAGAAAACGATGTAATGAAGGAAGAGGAGATGGAAAGAATTAGGGTTTTGTAAATCTTTTTGGTTGAGGCAAAAATAGGGTCTATAATAGTATATTTATAGGCAAAATTTTCACCCAAAAATTTTCCCATAAAATATTATTATTATTAACCCTTTATTATTCTCACTAATAATTAAAATACCTTTTAATTATTAATCCTTTTTCTAAACACATTAGAAATAATTCTCTCACTTGATTTAATTTCCAAAAATTAAATTCTTAATTAATAATATTAAGAACTTTTTCTTAATTAATTTATAATCAATTAAATCTCATTTAATCAATTATTAAATTTGCCATTTTATAAATAAATAATTATCATCCATTATTAATTAATTTCTCCACCATTAAATCATTCTCTTTTATGGTGTGACCCTGTAGGTTCAATATTAAGCCGATAGTAGAAATAAATAATAATAAAACTATTTTATCATTATTTATATAAATTCTCTAATTCATTAAATATGATTAATTAATTAATCATATTTATTCTACATCGTGAGGGATACTTCTCAGCATATCGCGACTATCCGGATAATACGAATTCACTGCTTAGAATACCAATAACCTATTCAGTGAGTAGTTACCGTATGATTAATTTCTTCTACCCTGCAATGTCACGATTAAATACAAGGAATGGAACTTGTGTCAATCCTATCTTATTTAATCACTTGCTTTCCCATTCACTATGCTTAGTTTTATTTAATGTAAATTGAAAACTCCTTTCTAATTTAATTCACTCTGGCCAGAGATTCCTTAACTAACATAAGTGGATCAACATTGAACATTCTCTTCCTACACTGGAAGGGGTAGATCCTTTATTGATCATACATTATCTTCGTGTACAAATTCCTATACCCAGTAGAGCCCTTATAATTGTCCCTTGAGACTAAGAACTAAACCAAAACATAGTTCAGTGTACACAAGATGACTATGATGACCTCAAGTCTAAGGATACTTGAACAACTATCACTATGTGAACAACTGCTGACACGTTAGTGAACTCCATCAGTTGTTCAACTATGTGAGTCATGTTCAGTGAACTTATTCTATAATAAGCTCCTACATACTAGCTATAGTGTCACCACACAAATGTGTATGAGAACATACATCCTTCATAATGAAGCAAACATAGTATGTACCGATCTTTGCGAATTATTAATTACCAGTTAGTAATCCTACGACCAGGAACTATTTAAGTTTAGAGTTATCATCTTTTAGGTCTCATTATTATGATCTCATCACAATCCATAAAAAGCTTTACTCTAAACTGTGGTATATCTTATTTAAACATTTAAATAGATATAGCCCGCAATAAAAAAAACAAGTCTTTTATTAATATCAATGAAATCAAAACAGATTACATAAAAGTTATTCCTAAATCCTCATACATGATTGAACTTAGGACATATCTCTTTCAATCTCCCAGTTGTACTAAAGCCAATCACTCTAGTATCTAATACTCATCTTGTCTTTATGACGATCAAAGTGACTCTGAGAAAGTGGCTTTTTGAGTGGGTCTGCTACGTTGCTATGTGTGTCAACTCTCTCGACGTTGACATCTCCTCTATTTTTAACTCAGATTCACCACCAAAACAAGAAAAATGTCCGGAGTCCTTCGCAAGTACTTAAGGATGTTTTTCACTGCTTTCCAGTGGTCTTCACCTGGATTGGACTGATATCTGCTCATCACACTAATTGAATAAGCAACATCAGGCCTTGTACACAACATTGCATACATGATAGATCCTATTGTTGAAGCATAAGGAATCTTACTCATACGCTCTCTTTCCTCAGGTGTCTTAGGAGACATTTTTTCGGAAAGGGACACTCCATGGCTCATCGGTATGAGACCTCTTTTGGAGTTTTCCATGCTAAACCTTTTAAGCACTTTCTGGATGTATGTACCCTGGGTAAGACCTATCATTCTTCTAGATCTATCTCTATAGATCTTCATACCGAAAATGTAGGATGCTTCTCCCAAGTCCTTCATGGTGAAGTTCTTTGATAGCCATACTTTGACTGATTGTAGCATCAGTATATAATTTCCTATTAGAAGTATGTCATCCACATACAATACAAGAAATGTTACCGCGCTCCCACTAACCTTCTTGTAGACACATGGTTCATCTATGTTTTTGATAAAACCAAACTCTTTGATTGTCTCATCAAAACGGATGTTCCATCTATGAGAAGCTTGCCTTAAACCATATATGGTTCACAGTAGCTTACACACTAGGTGTTCATTTCCCTTGGAAAGAAAACCCTCTGGCTGTGTCATATACACTTCCTCCTCAAGTTCCCCATTGAGGAAGGCCGTTTTTACGTCCATTTGCCAGATCTCATAGTCGTAGTAAGCAGCAATCGCAAGCAAAATCCGAATTGATTTTAACAGGGCTACAGGCGAAAAAGTTTCATCAAAGTCAATCCCTTGCCTTTGTTTGAATCCTTTTTCCATGAGCCTGGCCTTATAGGTCTCCACCTGGCCATATGCTCCAATCTTTCTTTTGTATACCCATTTGCATCCAATAGGCTTAACACCTTCAGGCGCCTCAACCAGAGTCCATACTTGGTTGGTATACATAGATTCCATTTCGGATTTCATGGCACTATGCCATTTCTCTGAGTCAACACTACTCATAGCCTCATTATAGGTCAGAGGGTCGTCATCATCAATGATTGACAACTCATTGTCATTCTTAATGACAAGGCCATAATACCTCTCAGGTTTGCGAGACACTTTCCCTGTCCAACGAATGGGTTGTTCCACAGAAGGTTGTTCAGTATGAACAGGTGTTTCCACTTGATCCATAGTAGTTTGTGCTTCTTGAACTTCATCAAGTTCAATTTTGCTCCCACTGTTTCCTTCAAGGATAAATTCCTTTTCCAAGAAGGTAGCATGTCTGGAAACAAACACCCGATGATCGGTGTAAGAGTAATACCCTAAAGTCTCTTTAGGATATCCCACAAAATTACATTTTACGGATCGAGATTTCAGCTTATCTGGGTCAACTTTCTTGACATAAGCTGGACATCTCCAAATCTTAACGTGTTTAAGACTCGGTTTTCTTTCTTTCCATATCTCATATGGTGTTTGAGGAACAGATTTGGAAGGCACCTTATTCAGTAAATATGCTGAGGTTTCCAATGCATAACCCCATAGGAATACTGGAAGATTCGCATAGCTCATCATGGACCGAACCATGTCTAACAAAGTTCGATTTCTCCTTTCAGATACCCCATTTAACTGTGGAGTATATGGAGGAGTCCACTGGGAGACTATACATTTTTCTTTGAGATAATCTAGAAACTCTCCATTCAAGTGTTCACCACCTCGATCTTATCGAAGAGTTATAAAACTGTGTTTGGTTTGTTTCTCCACTTCATGTTTATATTCTTTGAACTTTTCAAAGGCTTCAGACTTGTGTTTCATCAAATACACATATCCGAATCTAGATCTATCATCTATGAAAGTAATGAAGTACGAAAATCCACCCATGACTTGCGTAGACATTAGTCCACATACATCTGTGTGTACCAATCCTAGCAAATCTGCAGCCCTCTCTCCATGTCCACTAAATGGAGATTTGGTCATTTTACCCAATAGACAAGACTCACACGTAGAATATGATTCAAAATCAAAGGGGTCAAGTAACCCTTCCTTATGCAATATCCGCAGTCTATTTTCACTAATATGACCTAGTCTACAGTGCCATAAATAGGTCAGATTTTCATCATCTCGTTTTCTTTTATTAGTTTGTTCAATCTGAAGTAAATCATGCTCTACCTCACATACATACAAACCATTATTTAAAATGCCACATCCAAAAAGAACATTATCTCTAAGGATAAAACATTCATTATTCTTAATAATAAATGAAAAACCATCCACATCCAACATAGGAATAGAAACAATAATCCTCACAATAGAGGGAACGTAATAACAATTATTCAAAATTATAGTATTGCCCGTAGGCATATGTAAACTAAATGATTCTAAAGATATGGCCGCAACCCTTGCTCCATTGCCCATATGTAGAATCACCTCATCTTTTTCAAGAGTCCTACTTCCCTTTAGTCCTTGCAACGAATTGCAAATATGAGAACCACAGGCGGTATCTAATACCCAAGTAGAAATTTGACCTAGTGACATATTAACTTCGATCATGAACATGCCTGAATCAGAAGCGGTAGTCTTACTATCCTTCTTCTTCTTCAATTCTGCAAGGTAAACCTTGCAGTTCCTCTTCCCGTGTCCCAACTTGTTATAGTGAAAACAAACAGCTAAATTAGGACCAGTCAACTTGTGAGCATCTAGCATGCTCCGGAGTGATAGTGCAGAAGACATGACGAATATAGTAAATCTGTAAATGATAAACACATAACAACACTTAACAAATATTCAATTTCATTTCAAAACACTATATGAATCGGGTCTTTATTCATAAGTGTCTCCCACTAGTTTATCTAATTTTTTCAACCCCCTAAGTGAAAATTAAGCATTCATAATGCTAGTGGGAATAGGTATCCTACATTCCATCACACAACCTCGGCTATGGCATAAAACGTCATGTGATGTTCAATAGGAAGACAACTCTTGTCAATTACATCTTATGTTATTCCCTAATATAAGTTTAGCTTCTTGAATAATTGAGTCACGGCTGTGGCACGACAAACTCAATATTCTAAGTCAAGTTTAACTCAACATTTCGTACAATTGAATCAGTCTCCAACGGCTGTAACGACCGAGAATTTTGCGTCGTAATTAAGAAAGTAAAGTATGTGCTATGTGATGAGATTATATGATTAAGTGGTGATTATTTGTCTTATCTGTATACTAGAGTTAAGGAGCGTGGATAAAAACGTTCCAATTTAAAGAGTCAGCTTAAAAGTCAAGCTGTGGTTTCGGGCCGTCAGGTAGAACGAAACCCGTCCTAGTATGAAAATTAAATAATATAAAATGTGAATTATATGTGAAGTAAATGAATGAAGTATTTCATCTTAAAAGACGTGTTGATTGGCAAAGGTAATGAGAAGCGTATTCGAAACGCTGAGCGTCGGGCCGTCAGGTTGAACGTGACCCGGTACGCGTAAAAAGAGAATAAAGATTAAAGAGGGATAGATTCTATGATCAGACCTGAGTCGTTATGTGACTATATGTGTGTGATTGCTTGACTGTGTGCATGATTATATGTTCTGTGTTAATTTCTGTGAATTTTAAAGGAATTATGTGATTTACATAAGGGTTTATTTAACCTTCGTGCATTTTTATAAAATCATCTGAGATGGATAAAAACATGGGATTCGTTCTATTATCTTCATAGAGGTCTTAGAGACTTTTTAAAAATGATAAGTGAATTTAATTGTGGGTCTTTGCATTTTTAAATTGATTTTATGTGGAAAAGGTATTTATTAAAGTGAGTTTGCGAAATTCATATAAAATCAACCGCTCGCTCAAATTCTTATTATGAGTAATGGATGAAAAGCTAATTTCGAGACCTACGTGTTAAAATTGTCATTTTCAATAATTCTCGACTTTCCGAGAGAGAAATATTTTTATTTTGAATTTTGTTACATTTGAGTAAAAAGAGAAACAAAATGCAAATTAAAAAGGGAGTTATTATATTACCATTTTGCCCTTGTGTTGGTGGAGTATAAATTACTCCTTCCTCCCCATTTTCTTCTTTCTTTTCCGTGCACTCACTCTTTTCTCACCTCGTTTTCTTTCACTCTCTCTCTCTCACTCGAACAACTCTCTCTCGGATCTCTCTTCAATTTCTCTCAGTATACCTCCTTTTTCCTTGATCAAACTTATCAATCATCCCTAATTCTTCTTAATAAACACTTATGTGTAGGTAGAAGTGTGTGCATGTGTGTATTGGTGCTTGCATGCCGAAGTGTGTGTGTGTGTTTTTGGGTTCGGTTTTGAGCCAAGAACCGAGGGCTTGCTTGATTAGTTCGTATCCTATGATTATTGTGCTGAAATCAGTTTGCATGTGGTGTTGATGCATTTCTTTTGAGAAATCGGGGGTTTCGTGGTTGGACACCCTCGAATGAGGGCACCACCGTGAAGCCACTGCCACCGGTGATGAACTCCGGTGAACCGGTGGTGAGCTATGATGTTAAAAACTGAGCTCTAGAACCTTAAGATCATTTAATTATGTTTGCATGTGGTGTTTTGATTAAAAGGCCGAATGGCCCTTACTATTTTAAGGAAATCAAGTTGATTATATTGAAATACATGAGTCATTGATTTGATGTTGAAATATAGGTCGATTTGTGATTCAAGAATTAAGATATAAAGTTGCATGATTGTTTTTGAAAAAAACCGAATGGTTTTAATCTTTAAGGTTGTTTGATTTGAATTAACTTGTTTAAAATGATGAGGGATTGTTATTAGATTAAAAAGGAATGAAAATATTATTGCATGCTAAGTTTAGGTTCGAATTTTTGTGTTAATAAGAAAGGAAATTGATTTTTGTTGGATAATCTTGGTAAACACTAAGTATAAATGGACTAAAAGTGATTGCATGTTAGTTTTAAAAAGGATCAAGATGTGCATGTCAATGATTTGTCCTTGGGATGTGAATTTGAGTTATTGCCGAATGAAATTGAGTTAAAATAGATTAATTTGATGAATGAATGGATGTATGTTGTAATTTAGATAAAAATCAATTGTGTTAAGGAACTTAGTTGGCTTACGTGATAAAGATAAAGTGTTTGATATTGTGCTAAGTTAACATTAAATTGCATATGAGCATGTATGTATGTTTTGGTTCGAATGGTTGTTGATCAAGAAAATGGTGCTAGTTTAAATGTGGAATCATGTTAGAACTAAAGTTGTATGGTGTAATTTTGAGAAATTTGATTGTATATGTATAATTATGGTTCGGATTTCTATGATTAAAAGAAAGGAGAGTGGTTCTTTAAAGGTTGTTAATTGAGATACGTGTTTATGTGAATTAAAGTGAGTATTTGATTGATTTTATAGTGGGTATTTGCAATAAGGCCGAATAGGCCATAAGAAATAAAGGTCAAAACTTGATTTTGGTAATTGAAAGAATGATTGAGTGTTATAGGTGAAAATCTTTGATTGTGCTTGATGTTTTGATTCGAATTAAGGAATAAAAGAAAAGGGAATTAAGTCGATTGATAAAAGTGATAGTATGCACGTAAATGTTTGGTTGAAAATGTGTCTAGTACTCGTAAAAGAGTAGTGTTAGTGTGATTTGAGAAATAGCCTAGGTCAAGCGAGTACGCTTTGATTGCTAGGTATATAAGGATATAAAAACTACGAGAAATAATTGTGCTATGTGCTATGTGCTGTGTGCTTATTTGTATAAGCTATACTCGTATAGTTCGAGTCAAAAATATAATCGAGTTATCGTATAGAGTGATCGTTCCGGGAACGAGAGTTGGAAATCTAATTAATATTTCTGGTTTTATTGTAGATTCGGAGCATGAGGGCATTCGGGATAGGAAAGGGAAAAGTATATTAGGTGGCAGTAGTTCAACCCTCAGGAAAGCAATTTCAGGCAAGTAACTCTGATTACTTGTGTAAATGATTATAAAGGAAATGTTGTTCATACCATGTAGAGTATTGAACTGTTAAAGTATGAAACCCTTGCTTTATGAAACCCTGATATTGATTTGAAGTACCCTTTATTCTTGATAACCTGTTATTGATAATCCTATTGATCTCACCCGTTGATAATCTGCCTTTCTGTTCAAGTTTCCTATAATGCCATGATCATATTGAACCTTTAATTATCTTGGTTAACTCTGTTTAATGATACCCTGTTTCTCTTGATCGCCCTAATGATCCTTAAGTTATTTCTGATCCTTCAAATTTAGTACCTTATTAACCTTGATACAGAATTCTTGAGAATTGTTCCTTGCGTATCTTTGATTCACTCCCTGAACTTTGTTTCTTTAAAAATCTGAATTAAGAATGAGTTTCGACTTGAAAGAGTCCGAATGATTTCAAAGGCTTGGTAATGATAAAATGAATTTTAGAAAACCTATTGTTTTCCAACTCAAGGTTTTCCAAATGAATTCCTGATGGATTGGATTGAGACGTAAGAGGCTAGTGGGACTAGTCCAGTCATGGTAAGAGGCTAGTGGGGCTAGTCCAATTTAAGGCTGAAATTATGCCGAATGGTACCTTAAAGACCGGAATGGAGGTCGATACGGGCTAATCACCCGTATATAATGAAATAGAAAGATAAGTGATCCAATTAAGGGTTCTAAATGATTATTTAAGAAAAGGAACTGAAACTTTTATTCAGTAAATTGATTTTTGGAAATGAAAATGGTTTATACTGTTTTGAAAAGAGTTGATTATGTTATTGTGGAGCTTAGAGCTCAGAATCCTGATTCCTGAAATTGTTGATCATATGAATGATTCTATATCTTGAAATACTGTTGCTTTCCTCTACCGAAAGATCTATTTTGATCCTATAATGATTTGTGTTCAATGTCGGCTTTCATCCTGTTTCGAGCCTTGTTTCTTGAAAGCCCAGTTATTCTTCAGATACCTTTCCTTATCTCAAAGAAAAAAAAATGAATATACGGAAATCTGCCACCTAGATTAGCTAAAACAGAATGCCCTAGTTTGTTCAAAGCATATTGAGAATTGTTATTGTAGAACTGCTATTTAGTTACTTGCTGAGTTTTATACTCATTATTTTGTCTTAATCTAACCATGGCAGTTAAGCAAGAAGATGGTCAGGCTTAGGCGCACTGCTCGTAAGAGCGTACCTGGTGGTCCCTACCGTGTTGAGGGCTTCCAGTTGCCAGAGCAGGTAGTACAGGTTATGAGTGAGCTCGCGCCTAGTAAAGAGGTGTTTAAAGATATAATGGGTTATCTGTCGGTTCCCAATCGGAATCGATATTGATTATTTAATAATATTTTAGGTTTGTAAGTTATATTTGGTGATTGATAGTTGTAATCTTGTCTCATACTTTATCCTGTTGATCCTGTTAGTAGTTAATCGGGGTTTATGCATATTTAATTAGTAGATTAGAGGTGTGTGAGTGCTCATTTCCTAACCCCGAGATTGAGGTCGTCACAACGGCCCATGGCTGTAGCACGTACCGACCTTTAGATTCTAATTCAATGTACACATCTCTATGTAATAGACAAGTATTTCTTATTTCGAAATCAAAGCCCTCGGTTGTAGCACGAAACGACAATGATTTAAAAATAAGAACCACTTTCTACCATGTTGGAAGGCTATGACCGACACAAGCCCGTTGTGTCATTGGCCAATTACTACTTGATATTATTTAATTTTAGAGGGATTATATTACGTTACAATAATAATCATATTATAAAGAGATTCTTCCTTTTAAATTAAATATTTCAAATCAATAATCGATAATCAGATGATTCCCAGATCGGGTGGAGCATTGTCAAGAGGCGTCACTTAATAACCCTTTCTTACAGATAGAAATCTGTTGTTGACATAATCATCCTTTCTCTCAATATTAAAAATTCATATTCAATTACGTGTTTCATAAACACAAGAATCTCATGATCGTATTCATAATATTTATTGTTAAGGCAAGAAATGATTCATATTCTAGATTTTCTAGAGCACGCCTTATATTGATTTAAGTTCACCTCATCTATCATCGCATGGTAAACATAGGAATATATCTCATATATAAAATTAAATAAACAAGTAAATGTAAAGTGCAATAAAGTAAATGTGTTTGGTTATGGCCCCATCCTATGTGATCTTTATCAAGCTCATGATAAAGATCAAGGTCAATCTAATATGGTGATGGAAATAAATACAACTACTTATTACATAAGTCTTCTTCTTTGTTTAGACTTCTTGTATGCCTCGTCTTCTTCTTTGTATCACCTCCATTGGATAGCCTTCTTGAGTCTTCAATTACATTATATGATTGAAAGTAAAACTAATCTAATGAACTTACAAGAATAACTCGAGTTACATTCGAGATTTATGATTACAAAGATTGACGACGTGCAAGTCGTATTTAAAACCAAAACCAAAACCATTACACTAAGGTCGAAGGCCATAACCATCCACCATGCTCATACAACACATAAAAGCATGTTAAAACACATAATCTGATCTTAACATATCATATTATCCATGATCTAATCATAAAAAGAAAATATGACAAAAATCAGAAAAATCAGAATCAAATCAGAAAAACAAGAATCACTGTTTACGGGCAGTAAACGACGTCAAACGCCTTATAGACGAGTCGTTGATAGCTTTAACTATCAGTTTTGTTGAGACACTCGTTTACCTATGGAATAGGGTATTCCTATGCATAAATCGGACACCAGACCCAGATTTCAGTAAATCTGCAGCAGCCAATTCAGAATCCGTATCTAATATAATTCTCATAATTAGAACAAACATAAATCATGTATATATCAGCATATATTCATATTACATAATCATCTTATGAATATACAACTCACATGAATATCATATATTCAAAATCATACATATATAAGCATATTATATCAACATCAAATCATGGCGAATCACGTACATGCTCATATATCGAAAACAGTTAAACACATAAACGAATTAAAAACTTTTCGCAAGTAGCTCTGATGCCATTGAAGGGTTTTTAGCACATAAACTCAACGAAAACATAAATTTAAATCTTAAAAAAATTGAAACCCTCCGCAGGATCCATGCGAAAAATAATATTTAATTCGTAGTTCAGTATGTTTACCTTAAGAAGCTTTACGTTAATGGAAAGATGGAGGTCTTTAATGGCGATCCAAAAATGATGAACGGAGATCCATAGCAGCTGCTCCTCAAGTGTGAAGCACTCTACCGGTATCAACCAAGAAAACGATGTAATGAAGGAGGAGGAGATGGAGAGAATTAGGGTTTTGTAAATCTTTTTGGTTGAGGAAAAAATATGGTCTATAATAGTATATTTATAGGCAAAATTTTCAGCTGAAAATTTTCCCATAAAATATTATTATTATTAACCCTTTATTATTCTCACTAATAATTAAAACACCTTTTAATTATTAATCCTTTTTCTAAACACTTTAGAAATAATTCTCTCACTTGATTTAATTTCCAAAAATTAAATTATTAATTAATAGTTTTAAGAACTTTTTCTTAATTAATTTATAATCAATTAAATCTCATTTAATCAATTATTAAATTTGCCAATTAATTATTTATTTCATAAATAAATAATTATCAGCCATTATTAATTAATTTCTCCACCATTAAATCATTCTCTTTTATGGTGTGACCCTGTAGGTTCAATATTAAGCCGGTAGTAGAAATAAATAATAATAAAACTATTTTATCATTATTTATATAAGTTCTCTAATTCATTAAATATGATTAATTAATTAATCATATTTATTCTACATCGTGAGGGATACTTCTCAGCATATCGCGACTATCCGGATAATACGAATTCACTGCTTAGAATACCAAGAACCTATTCAGTGAGGAGTTATCGTACAATTAATTCCTTCTACCCTGCAATGTCACGATTAAATACAAGGCATGGAACTTGTGTCAAGCCTATCTTATTTAATCACTTGCTTTCCCGTTCACTATGCTTAGTTCTATTTAATGTAAATTAGAAACTCCTTTCTAATTTCATTCACTCTGGCTAGAGATTCCTGAACTAACATAAGTGGATCAACATTGAACATTCTCTTTCTACACTGGAAGGGGTAGATCCTTTATTGATCATACACTATCTTCGTGTACAAATTCTTATACCCAGTAGAGCCCTTATAATTGTCCCTTGAGACTAAGAACTAAACCAAAGCATAATTCAGTGTACACAAGATGACTATGATGACCTCAAGTCTAAGGATACTTGTACAACTATCACTATGTGAACAACTGTTGACACGTGAGTGAACTCCATCAGTTGTTCAGCTGTGTGAGTCATTTTCAGTGAACTTATTCTATAATAAGCACCTACATACTAGCTATAGTGTCACCACACAAATGTCTATGGGAACAGACATCCTTCATAATGAAGCAAGCATAGTATGTACCGATCTTTACGGATTATTAATTACCACTTAGTAATCCTACGACCAGGAACTATTTAAGTTTAGAGTTATCATCTTTCTGGTCTCATTATTATGATCTCATAATCCATAAAAAGCTTTACTCTAAACTGTGGTATATCTTATTTAAACATTTATATAGATAGAGCCCGCAATAAAAACAAAACAAGTCTTTTACTAATATCAATGAAATTAAAACAGATTACATAAAAGTTATTCCTAAATCCTCATACATGATTGGACTTAGGACATATCTCTTTCAGGAGCTGGGCCATCCAAGGTAACCTATAGATCTATCTCTCCAAGTTTGTTTGCCCAGTCATTACAAGACATACCCAATCCTCCAAACCCTCGGGGCGCGCCTGAAGAAAGCTCTCCCATTTTGCGGGATAAATTAAACTTTTTCGATGAAGATACATTCCAATTCTCTAACTCTCCTGAATCTTCCCCGTCTTATTCGTGCATTAGGAGGTTTCTGACAGTGAGGTTGATTTTGACTGGAGCAAGTACAAGAAATGCATAGAAGGTAATGAAATATTTCAGGAAGGAGCAAGGAAAGCTACTATGCATTGGGCTTTCATCTAGTTGTTCAGATGAGTAACTTGAGTGGTTAATGAAGTTCTATGACATGGAGGGCATGTGGGCGCGCCCTTTGAGCATGATGCGCCCTCATCTTTTCAACTATGGAAGAAACTTCAGGATTTCTAGGATGGTTACCAGCCCAAAGTTAGTCTCTTTAGGTGTGGGCACGCCCTTACATACCTACCTTAGGGATGTAATTGAAATCTATAATCTGGAACCCCTTTAACTCTCTCCAAATAGCTACAAGTTAGTTTTAGATTTATACATTCTCTACATGAATTTGAATTTTCCTCAGCCAACCATGGACGAGGTAGGCTATTTCTTTAGCCTTCAAAAATCTGATCACGACTATTACTACTTGGTGGTTGACAAGCAACACAACAAAAAAGAATTTTTCATCTGGAAAGGTTAGCCATGAAAAAGGCTGAATAGAGAATTTTCTATCTATATGACGTACCCATAATCAGAATCCAGTTTAACACTAAACCAAGTAACGGTGCACCCTGTCTTTTTATTAAATCCCTTTTTTCTTTTTTCCTTACATTTCATATCTTCCATTCAACAGATAAACCTTCTGTACGAGAGCTAGAGGGCGCGCCAAAAGCTTGTACATAACCTTTATTAAAAGTTGCAGCCGAGAGATGGAACTTAAAGACACTAGTAACAAGGTCCAACTTAATGCGAGTTAGAATTCTTTCCGATTTAGTTGGGACCAAATATAAATATGTAAAATTTAGGAAGGGTAATCCATCTCTCGTGTTATTGACATTGACAGCGATGAAGAAGTTTTTGAAAAGGAAGAACATGAGGATAACACTCTTCAAAGTGAAATCCCATTAGGTTTGAGTCATTTTTCATTTTGTTAGACCAAGTACATTATATTAGGGTGCACTTTTATATCAGGACGTGTCCTTCACTTTTAAATCATTTCTTGTATACATTTAAATATCACAGCGTGCCCTGTATGCTTAAGGCATGTCCTTTTATTTTTTCTCGATCATACCATAATTATGTTTTATCTGTTAAATGTCATGGCGCGCCCTTGGGGCGTGTTAGAAGGAATTGATCATATCAGCTTATAAACTATCAGAGTTTATTATCCGTATTTGATATCAGAGTTTAGCAGAAGATGACGTCATCAGTATTTGTTATCAGCATTTGCTGATCAGTAATTGACATCAGTATTTGGTCAATTTAGCTAAAAGTCAAGAGATATTGAAGAAGGAAAGGATTTGCAGAATACATATCAGTATAGGACTTTACTTTTTGTAGCAATCAATACATGTATATATTTTAGGATTCCTTAGTGTAATAGAATAAGATTCCTTATTGATTGTGTAGCTGTGCAATATATAAGCACATATTAGGTTTATACTTTATGTGTCGCATATTGATACATCTTTTATGTAACCTAACATCTCCCAAGAATATCTATTCATCCTTTGAGAGATTAGTTTTGTAATCAGTTTTCATAAATTAATACAAAAATTGATTATACTATTGAGTACTTAATTATATTTGTCTGCATAAACTGTATTCGTCCCCCTCTAGAGTTGTATTAATGACCTAATGATTGGTATTAGAGCTTGTTGTTGATACACAAATCACTACACCATAGATGGCCTACAGCAACACCCAAAAAATGTTACAACAGGCCAAAAAAATATTACCATAGCCACCCAAAAGACCTAAGGTAACATAAAATTTAAGTTGCTTTTTTTCAAGTTACCTTTGGCCCCTAAGGTAACATTTCCTTTGCCCTGGTGCAACATGGATTTTTGTGTTACAATAGACACCAAAGGTAACATCCATGTATATCTATGGTATCACATTATGTATGTTACCTTTGCATTTTGAATTTACAAAAAAATAGGGCCCACTTGTGGGGCCCATATTGGGGCCCACAGGTGGGCCCCATTTTTTATATGATTTGTATTATATTAATTTGATAGGATTTGTTTGTAAATTGAACATATATACCATTAACATGTTTTTCATACATAAAAAAACAATACTACATGAAATTCTGCTATTCAAAATTGACAATCCGAAAATATCATTACATACCACAAAATATATTACATCCAAATCAACTCAAACATTCAAACCATCACATGTCTAAAACTACGACAACAATAATTATTTTAACTAAACAAAATAGTCCAGGTTCTTTACTAAACATTAGGAAAAAAAGATAAACTTAAATAGTTTGCTGATGTCCATTGATATGTCAGGAGGGAACTTGACATCGCGATCAATCTGAAAAGTAAAGACTTAAATATCAGATGTGTAGGGAGCAGAGGAAATTGATATCCAATTAGGTGAGTGTGATTGATTGAATGTTGTGTGCTTTCTGGCAAGGGCACAACTCGCACAAATGATTATACAGAAGTATAAACAAAGATATGATGACTGAGAAAGTAACTTTTGATTAAGGGTTCAATGTTTATGGTGGACTTACTAATGAAGCCGATATTGGTTTGAGAAATGAACTTTTATAAACTCTAATTGCCACTTTCTCTGCCATTTGGAGTCGTGATAGTCTGTCTGGCCCCCCAACATTCAGATCAGTTGCATTTCATTACATCCTGGACATAACACAAATATAGTGTCATAATAAACATAAAGATAATAAAAGAATGAAACAATGGAAAATGGACCAATTGAAGCATATGCACGAAGGTAAATCAGTGATGTTATAGTGATTTGTGACTAAAATTCAATGCAAGTTATCCAGTAATCATGTGATACAACAGATTAAATTTATCATATGATGAACAACATGGCCGATTCAATCTCTGATTATTAATAATTTATAATATAGTTTTTACTTTTACAATATGTGAAGGTAGAATATTTCTAAGTGTCCTCTTGCTGCAGCTAAAGGATATCACAATCCAAATAGTATTTTACAGAAACAACTTGAGCATGATATATTCATCTGCAAATACTTGTAAAAGTCAAGGCTGTGGAAAATCTAGATGGGGTGAAGACCTCATAGTCAACTTAAGTACTAGTTCACCAAACAAGTGCTGGAATTTTCTTACATGAATAAAACACAGCAAAAATTGTATCAAAGGGAATGGTACAAGTGTAAACACACGATTGAAGAAGACTGTGGAAAAGTTTACAGTGATGTACAAAATTTATGTCATATTTAATATTATAACAATGCATTTTAATGTACAATAACCACATTATCAATCAGATTAGCAACATGTACCATATAATCCTTCACCTAATACATTTCCGTACAATAACCACATTATCAATCAGATTAGCTCCACCTAGAACTACACTACAAGCACTGATGATTATCGAAAAAGAATCTCAATATAAAACTCGTAAGAGGCGTTCAGGACACAAAAACTTGCTCCTGAACTACAAACAGAACACTCAATTGTAACAATCTCTGCATAAATACAACCTCGCAGGGCAAAACATGGTCTTGAGAATGACACTAACTTGGACATTTAAGTCACACAACTCACAAGTGTTAGTAGTTGGTACAGATCAAGAGTTATATTTGCAAAATAAGGTTAGATATAATAACATATAACCATATTTACTAGCATTACACATGCCCATTGAAATCAATGAAAGAATCAATAAGTCTAAAGAAAAAATTGATGATGAACAATGTGATACACCGATATAGAACTTTTCACCAGCTTACTTCATTGATGAGAATAATAAAACCAACAAATGATAAAGAAGATTAAAACAAAAAATTTATAAAGAAATTCAGTGCTACGTATGTATGATAAAGGGAGTGCTGGAACAATCACCGGAGGGATAAAAGATAATTTTCACTTGATTGTAGATTGCTGGAAGAACTCAGCCAACTTCTGCTTCTACTTAGAAAAAATTATCTTGTTGGATTACGATGATCAATGGGCTTCCAACAAAAAGCTTTATAAGCTTCAAATCTAGTGGCATATTACAATTAAAAATAAATGCAAAGATATTAGATGTGTGACAATCAAAGCAAATAGTAAACTCAAAGCCTAATCCCCTCTTGTATATAAATGTAAATATAGTATACCCAATTTATAGCGTAAGTAAAAGTTAAATTTTATAAACACACCTTTTGTATAATAGAAACTTCAGTGAGATAGAACATTCAGTAAGCTTTATCATATTTTAAGCCAATGAACTATTTATCAACCATTTTCTGGCCCCTTTTCAGATTATGTCCTATCATTCTAAATTCAAACACATTTATGCGTCATCATTCCGGTCATCATTCCAGTAAGAGTGACACAATCCACCTGCCCCGAGTAATAACCATCAATGGTTAATCTATCATACATAATATATATATATATATATTTACACAATTAATGTCACACAAAATACAAGTTAACCGATAAGAATATAAACACATACAAGTTCAAAGAGATAATGAAAGAGTATATAAAAATATATAGAATAGAGGAATCACATGCAAACATAAATAGAAGAGATGGAGTACCTTAATGTGAAATGCGAGTTAAGCTCAAGCTACAAAATTCAACTTGTCCTCAGCGCAAACCAAACTAACCTGAAACAAAGAGATTACACCAATTACAAGGAGAATTTAACCAAAAATAAAAAAACCCCCAATTCAAATATAAAAAACTCTAGTTTTGTTTGAATCGGTCCAAGCAGCCCGCATATCCATAGATCTGAGAAAGTTTAGCTCTTAATTGAACATAATCAACTTTAATTTACCCTTACAGTTGAGAAAAATTTAGAGAAGGACAAAGAGAGTTGAGAGAGAATGAACGACAAAGAGAGTTGGTAGAGTGTCTTCATTTTTGTTCAAATTTTTAACGCGAGCCTCTGTTAAAAGTTGCCGCTTGTCAAAATTTCAGCCCAATTTTTAGCCCGCCTATTTAATTCAGCTCATGTTTTGTATTATTAATTTTCCTTTTTTAAATCAATTATTTATAATATATTGTTATCAAATTTTTTATTATTTAAAAATAATTTTATTTACTATAATTTTTAAATACAAATAAAATTTAAAATTTTTAAAACTAATTATTTTAAAATCAAATAATAGGATTAAATATACGTTATATTTTTTAAAATACAAAATTTTATATATTAAAAACATAGTCTTACTTTAATATCAAAATAAAAATGGAATTATTTACTTATCTGATTGAAGTTACATTTTTTAATTATTACTTAAATTTATTACAAAGTTAATTAATTTAAATTCAAATAATATATTAATATTTAATTATTTTGTAAATGATAATATTTAATTCGTTAATACCCTATGGTAACACAAGTTCACACATGTTGCAGTGTGTAACACTTTCTATCTATAGAAACATGTTGGAAATGCTATGGTAACATCAAATTTTCCATGTTACGGGAGACAAAGATGAGCATAGCTAATGTAACATAATTTTGTAACACTCTTGATCAAACTATTGCGATAGGCCATCTAGGCGTAGTGAATAGTTTGAGATCTAAAATCAATCTATAATGGCAGACAAAGAACCTCAACAAAATCCCCTACCTCCTCCACCATCCAATCAACCCATCAATCATAATATGAGCAGATATGAGGCTATCAAGGTTCCAATACCGAAGATGCATAAATATCCAATATGGAAGGTGACGATGGCTATGTATCTGGAAGCAACAAATCCTAAATATCTTAATAGAATTTATGATGGTCCTCACAGGCCAATGAAGCTAGTTGTGGTTGTTGATGGCCAAGAAGAAAAGATGGTTGATACTGACAAGAAGGACTATACTCCTGAAGATCTTTTATCCATTATGAAAGATGCAAAAGTAAGATATATTTTGCATAGCAGTCTTGATAGTGTCATGTCCAATAGAGTTATTGGATATAAAACTGCCAAAGAGATTTGGGACACTTTGTAAGTCAAGTGTCAAGGAACCACTTCTATTAAGAAGAACATGAGGACTATTCTAACTCTGGAGTATGAACACTTTGACTCAAAATCTGATGAGTCCTTGACTGAAATCTATGACAGATTTCAAAAGCTGATCAATGACATATCTCTGGTTGACAAAGAATATGATCCGAAAGACTCTAACTTGAAGTTCCTTCTTGCAATTCCATAAAAGTGGGACTTAAAAGTCACATCAATTAGGGATAATTATGAATTGGATGATATATCTCTAGATGAGATCTATGGCATGCTGAAGACTCAAGAACTGGAGATGGAGCAAAGGAGTAAGAGGAAAGGACCAAGAGCAAGACAGGTTGCCCTAAAGGTTGCAGAGAAGCCAAAGAAGAAAGCCAGGAGAAAAATCCACAACAAAGGCAAGGATATGATTGAAAAGTCTGATACTGAGTCTTCAAACTCTGATGATGACTCAAACTCTGATAGTTAATCAAATACTAAAAGTGATCATGACAATATTCAAGATATTGAACAAATGGCAGCTCTTTTGGTTAAAAGATTCAAGAATATGGTCTACAAGAACTTCAAGAAAGGGAAGAGGTTTTCCAGGAAGGGCACCAGTTCCTCAAACACTGATAAGAGGAATTTCAGAAGAAACTTTGATATGAAGGAGTCAAAAACTGGAAAGTTTGACAAGTCAAAGGAAAAGTGCTACAACTGTGATAGAGTATGATACTTTGCAGCTAACTGCATAAGCCACATACTGAGAAGAAAAAGCCTTAATCACCTAGAAAAAGAACTGGGATGACACATCAGATTCAGATGATGGTGTTAACTATGCTATTATGAAAACTGCTGATATTGAGGCTGATTCTGTTGATTTAAAGGTACCTCAAACCACACTTGCCTTTAATACTGATGATATTTGTGAATTAAGATTGTTTTTTAAATCTCTGCATGTTAGTTATAGGGATCAAACACTTGGAAATGCTAGGATTAAAACTGAAAATTTTGATCTTAAGAAAAGGAATGATCACCTAGAATCTGAGTTGATTTTCATGCTAGAAACTCAAAAGAAAAGAGATGATGCTTTGTATGTTAAATAAAAACTGTTAGAAAAGCATGCTTACCTAGAAAAAGAAATATCTAAAGAAAGAGAAGTAACTACGATTTGGACTAGTTCGGGAAAAACAACTCGGGATTTAATAGAAAATGACTGCTGGGGATCATGATTAGGATATGCTGATAAGACTAATTCTGATAAGAGTAATAAAAAGGAAACTGAGAAAGTTAAACCAATAAATACTGATGTTAAGGTGAAACTGAATCAGACTCAGTTAAGACCTATTAAGTTTAACTTAAGTGCTGATGCTGTTAAATCAATTAATGAAAAAGGGTCAACATCAGCATCTAAGTCAAATTTAAGAACTGATAAGTATGAACCAAATCATACAAAATCTTTAAATGTTGGTCTAATGACTCAGAAGCAGCTTAAGCAAAAGCTGGAGGATGTTAAAATGAAAAACAAGGAAAAACAACCTAGAAAGAATAGGAATGGAAAAGAAGGTGTTAATAAGGAGAACAAGTATAAACCCATCTCCAATGCACCTAGAAAGGTCTGTTTTAACTGTGGTAGTGCTAATCATCTTGGTGTTGGTTGCATGAAGAATAAATGGAAAAATAAAGTTTCCCCTAAGTATGAGTTTACTAATAGAACAGTTAAAAATAAACCACAGAATCCATGTTTTCATTATGGAAGTATTTGACATTCAATTTGCACATGTCAAGAGTATCACGATTTGTATTATGACTACTATGAACTGAAACCCTCTTTGAATAAATCAAAAGTAGATTTTGCATGTGTAAACTCTGATATTAAGAATGTTAGCATAAACTCTGATTCAAAGTCTTCTGCTGCAAATGTTAACAAAATTAAAAAGGACAAAGGATCCAAGCAAGTCTGGGTCCTTAAAAACATTAATTAACTGTTAAATCCGATTACAAGGTAATAAGAAGAATTCTCTAGTCTTGGACAGTGGATGCTCAGGACATATGACTGAAAATAAATCCCTGTTATCAGAGTTTAAGGAAGAAGCCGGCCCAAATGTTTCTTATGGAGATAGCAACTTAGGAAGGACTTTGGGATATGGAAAAATCAAACTGGGAAATGTCATCATTGAAAATGTAGCTCTGGTTGCAGGACTCAAGTATAATTTGATCAATGTGAGTCAAATATGTGATAGAGGTTACCATATGAATTTTTATGAGAAACATTGTGAAATTTTCAATAAATCAAATGGCAGGGTTGCAATGACTGGTGTTAGACATGGTAACTTATATGAAGCCAGGGTCTCCACAAATTCTAATAATTCTGAAACATGTCTACTTAGTAGAGCATCTGTGAAAGACAGCTGGAACTAGCATGAAAGATTGTCTCATCTCAATTTCAACAACATCAATGAACTTGTGAAGAAAGATCTTGTGAGAGGATTTCCTAATGCAGTATTTACTCCTGATGGCTTATGTGATTCATGCCAGAAATCCAAACAAAGGTAAACATCTTTCAAGAGTAAAGCTGATCACTTGCTCCATATTGATCTTTTTGGACAAGTCAATATAATGTCTATTGCAAAGAAGAGGTATGCACTTGTTATTGTTGATGAGTATACAAGATATACATGGGTGTATTTTCTGTACACCAAGGATGAGACACTATCCATTCTTCTTGATCATGTAAGAGAACTGGAAAAAGGATCAACTCACAAAGTCAAGATAATTAGAAGTGATAATGGAACTGAATTCAAGAACAACACTATGGAAGAATTCTGCAAGTGCAAGGGGATCAAACAGGAATTTTCTGTCCCTGGAACTCCACAACAAAATGGAGTTGTTGAAAGGAAGAATAGAATTCTCATAGAAACTGCAAAGACCATTCTTGAGGAAGCAAAATTGCCTACCTACTTCTGGGCGGAGGCTGTGCAAACTGCCTGCTTCACTCAAATGCAACATTGATCAACAGGCATGGCAAAATACCATTTGAGATGGTAAAATAAAAGAAGCCAAATTTAAAGTACTTTCATATTTTTGGCTGCAAATGTTTTATTCTCAAAACTCATATTGAACAGCTTACAAAATTTGATCTAAAAGCTGATACATGCATTTTTGTTAGATATCCACTGTCAACAAAAGCTTTCAGAGTTTATAATCTGAGAACAAGGGTGGTCATGGAATCTATTAATTAATTTTTTGATGATAAGAAGATTATAGGTCTATAGGATGCAAATGGCCATGAAGAATTGAGATTTGAAAATGAAGTACCATATGCTGAACAGTTAAATCCTGACAGTCAGTCAGATCATGATAATCTGAAAAATTGTGATACAACAAATCCTGATATCACTCTAAACTCTGATGATCCACATGTAAGTGCAAAATCTGCAAGAACTAAAGCACATGTTGAGGGGGAGCAACATGATTCACATCAAGTGTGGCGTCCTCCAAACCCGGGTCAGAGGTTTGGGGTCCACAACACATACTCAATATATAAACCTGTATATAAAATATTATTTGTAATGACCCTGCTTTATATAACCACGGATCGCAACAGGTTAAAGTATGAAAACAAGCCACAACCTTAACTTTTATTACAACGTACCATACCCAACTAATTTAATTTACAACTGATATAAAATTATTCTTACAACCTTGCTATCTCACTACTGCCATAAGCTTTTGCTAGCTCGATCAATCATATGCTGGAATCCTAGCTCGAACATTGAACTGGGAAACCTCGCTATCAACCGTATCCTTCTTAACTGTAGAACATATAAAAAGATTCGCAAGAGTGAGCTAACTAGCTCAGCAAGTCATATTATCAATGACTGAGGTTAAGCAATAATAAACGAGATGATTCAGAGGAATCAAGTTTCTTGTTAAACAACCAATAGAATTGGATATTCATTTTAAGTTTTTAAAACCAAGGTTAGGCTGCTGATCAGTCACGCACTAACCCTGAGCAAAGCACACAGCACTGCTCTAACTACTGGATCCAAGGCACACATTGGCCCAACTTGACCATCGATATGGTCTGACCACGAATCCGGTCCACACAAAGAAAACTATCCAATTCTAAGCATTTCAATATGATAAACAATAGAGTTCAATAAAACCAGATCATAATCAATAACAATAAAACATTTGTAAAAGAGTATGATAAAAATTCATGGTTACCGAAAGGGTATGTCAAAGTACATAAAAGAAGTGACCTTCAGTCGGTAGGATAATCGGGTATTAGATGAATAATTTTTTTACCAGGTTTTAGTACTTTGATATCACAAGGTATGGTTGAGTATAAAAGTTTCTGTATGTTCAACCAATTCTGTTTCAGTATTTGGTATTTGATGGATATATATTTGTGGAGTAGTATTGTATTTGTGTGGTTTAATATCCGTTAAATCAAAAAGAAATGGTTCACAAAGAATAAGGCTTGCGGTTTAAAGATCAAATGATGTGGCTCAGGTTCAAGGCTGAAGGATTCAAAGTATTTCCAATATAAAACAGAGCTATTTTGAGTATTAACAATGTCACAAGAGAATTTAGAAATATTTGCAATATATCTCGAGAAAAGTTTAGGAGTACTTGCCTTATCATAATTAATTTCAACTTCACTTGTACTTGTCTAATGACCCCATTCAACAATCACTCGTCTGCTTCTCCTATGCCTCGCTTCTATCCTCTGATCACTTGTTGTATTTTCTACATGTCAATTCTATTTTCTGATCACCTGCTTCTCTTTTTTTACGCCTTGCTTATTCTGCTAGGCATCATAAGTATCTATCAATATTCCACTCATACGATTCTGTTCAACACATACTTCTATCTACCCTTCGTTCACCCAAATCCGATTAATGGATCGAAAGTTATGTTATAAACAAGTAATCACCGAACATATAGACCGACAGTCAAACAATAAGTCACATATAACACATAACACGTTATATAATCAATGATATATCACTTATAAAGAAGTCTCGGGTCATAAACAGGCTTTCAGGTAATAAAAATGATTTTTAAAACATTTTTCGGAATTAAAACGGGTCGTTGGATCAATTTCAGAGTAATAAACAGGGTTCGGTTGACCAATTCCGGTTTCGAAACAATTTTATAATAATTATCGAGCCTTGGAAATAATTTAGAATAATATTTTAAAGCTCGAAACTATTTTTCAGGATTTTTAAATCATTTTTAAATGATTAAATCTAATTAAATAATTAATTAAAATCAATTAATAATTAATTAAATCAATTAATCAATTAATTTTCAAATTAATTGACCAATTAATCAATTAATTATTAATTAAAATTAATTAAATAATTAATTCAGATTTATTTTTGAATTAAAAATAAATTTTGGAATTAAAATAATGATTTTTAGAATTTCCAGAAATTAAAAATAAATTTTAGAATTTAAATTGTGGATTTTTGAATTATTTATAAAAAGAAATTCCAGAAACAGATCCTCAGGTCAAGGTTGTCTTCAACCTTGAATCAAAGGGCGGCACAGACGGGCGGCCGGTGGCCGGACTTTGAAGAACAGGCCGCCGGATTCTGGAATTTCCAGAAAACGGCCGGCGAACTTTCAAGTTCCGGCCATGCCCGTTCCTGGCTGAAATCAACCCCAATCAACTCGGTTTTCATCTCAAAACATCCCTTTTGATTTCAACAATCCAGAATTAACACAAACATCTCCAGAATCCCGCCCGAACTCCGATTCCGACCAAAACCCGACCTTCAACCTCGGTTTTCCGGCCACTTATCAAAATCACTTGATTTTGAACCAAAAGTAACGATTTTGGTACCAAAATAAACCTTATTACATGTACAATCTATTCATGCCATCAAGAACACTCAAAACACTAGATTAAACCAAGAAAAATCGATGTATAAATCTTATAAAATTTTAAAACTCGTTTTTACTATTTATTGAACCAAATCAAGCAATCAATATATGAAAATGATTCTTAGAACTTCTACAATCATAATCAACCAACAAAATTATCAAACCATTCCTCTAAATCAAAAACCGAATTTAAGTTTAAATAATTAAAAACTGAAAAATATGAAATTGAAAAATAAATACCCTTATTCGAAGATTTTAATACGGGTACAATTGTCTTGTCGAGAGCTTCGTTTTGACTATTCATACGCCTCCATCGGATTCCAATAACGCCTTCAAATCTTTGTTTGATTACGAAGAACACGAAGAACACGGTTCATTTCTCTGAATAATTATCTATTTAGCTGTTTGCAAATGATTTTCGGTACAAAATAAAATACGGTAGAAGCTATTTATAATTACGGGAAATTAGTATCCCGTTGGATCATTCAGGATATAAAACGGTACGTTTATTTATAAAAACTGATCCAAACGGTACCGGTTTTCGAGATAATTATCCAAATCAGTACAATTTGTACTGCGGTCTTGGTCTCAGCGCCTGGTTACACGTACTACGAGGTGATAATTGTGATAGTTTAATAAAAAGCTCCCATTTCTCGAAAATGCGAGTTTTATCGATTTACCGAAACGAATAATGTATCGAAAATGTTGCGCTGGGACCCGCGCAGGACAAACCGTACGCCGGATCGAAAAAGTCGAAACACGGAAAATGCTCGGAATATTGCAATTAGGTTAGGAAGGAGTTCTCGGAAGAGTTTCGGGTTCTAAAAACGTAACAACGGATGACGTCGGTTGGTTCCCGTTTTTATAAAATAGGTTTTAAATACCCGGAAAAAGATTTTATAAAATCCATATGATTCCTATCAATTCATAAATCAACATAAAAATAATTAGGAAGATATGACAATTATCTATATTTTATTTTGGACATATAAAAATTTAAATACTCAATTAATAATATTTTTAAACATCCAAACACATTTAACACTTAACAAATAATTCACAGAATAGATACTGAATACATATAATAATTATCTATTAGCAAAAATAATTATACGATATATCCCGGATATTACATCCTTCCCCCTTAAAAGGATTCTGTCCTCAGAATCTCCTAAGAAAACAAATGAGGGTACTTTTCTCTTATATCACTTCCTAACTCCCAGGTTGACTCTTCAACCTTTGGGTTTTCCACAATACTCTTACTAATTTCATTACTTTATTCCTCAATACGTTCTCTCTTTCCTCTAGAATCTCTATTGGACTCTTTACATATGACAAATCTTCTTGAAGCTCTATCGGCTTATATTCTATTACATACCTGAAGTCTGGATTATACTTCTTAAGCATCGATACATGAAAAATATTATGAATGTGCTCCATATGCGGAGTTAACGCTAACTCGAAAGCTATTTTGCCAACGTGCTTTAAAATTTCAAAAGGTCCGACATATCTTGGGCTCGGTTTTCCTTTCTTTCCAAACCTCGTTAATCCCTTCCACGGTGATACTTTCAGTAGTACTAAGCTTCCTTCTTCGAATTCCATGTCTTTCCTTGATTGATCTTCATACTTCCTTTGACGATCTTGTGCTACTATCCCTCTCTTCTGGATAATTTTTAACAACTTCCTTTGTCTGCTGTACTAATTCAGGTCCAAGTATCTTGCGTTCTCCTACTTCGTCCCAATACACTGGAGATCTACATTTGCGTCCATAAAGAGCTTCGTAGGGTGGCATCCCCATACTGGCGTGATACTATTGTTGTAAGTAAATTTTACCAGAGGTAAATGCTCGCCCCAACTTCCTTTCAAATCCATAGCACAACCATGTAACATGTCTTCTTTTGTCTGGATTATTCTTTCACTTTGGCCATCCGTCTGTGGGTGATAATCTGTACTCATATTCAATCTTGCTCTTAAACATTCTTGAAAATTCTTCCAAAATCTCGAATTAAATCTTGGATCTCAATCAAATACGATAGACAAAGGGATTTCATGACGAACTACACTTTCCTTCAGGCACCTATGGATCAACTTATCGTGCGAAAATCTTTCATTTATAGGTAGAAAATGAGCTGACTTAGTAAATCTATCCACTATAAGCCAAATGGCATCATGATTAGTTTTTATGCTTGGTAACCCCAACTATGAAATCCATGGTGATATGCTCCCACCTCCACTCTGGAACCTCCAATGGTTGTAGCAATCTACTTGGTCTCTAATGCTCTACTTTAACTCTTTGACATATATAACATCTGCTAATCCATTCTGCAATTTCCCTCTTCATATCTGGCCACCAATAATTTTCCTTTAAATCTTTATACATCTTGGTACTCCTTGAATGGATTGAATACCTTGAATTATGAGTTTTCTGTAAAATTTCATCCTTCAGTTCCATCACTGGTGGAATCCAAGTTCTAAAAGAAAACCTAATAATACTTTGATCCTCCTTTTTTTTGCGTGCACAATTCTTCACCTACTAAACGATTTATATCTTGATCCATCACCTCTTCCTGACACTACTTTATCTTCTCTAACAATTCCTACTAAAAAGTCATACTTATACATTCTTACTCCTTTTTGGATCATGAACTCTGTCTTCCAATTCCAACTTCTGGAATTCCATAGCTAATTCTTCTTGTACAATCTCTATGTTCATTCTCTCTTCCTCTTACTCATCTCTTGCCACTACATTTGCTTTTCCTCGGGAGTTTATACTTTAACTCTTATGGTCCGTATATATCTCACATCCTTTTCTATATTTATAATATTTCCTAATCTTTCAAAACAAATATTATTGTTGCTTTTAATTCCCAGTTATGAGTAGGGTACTTCTGCTCATAAGGTTTCGGTTGTCTAGATGCATATGCAATAACTTTATTGCTTTACGTCAACACACATCCTACTCCCTTACGAGAAGTATCACTATAAACTACTAAATCTCTCTGATACTTTCAAAGTGATAAAATAGGTGTTGTAACCATTCTTTCATTTAACTTCGCAAAACTTTCTTCACCCTTCTCCATTTCATATAACCTTCTTGCTTTTCCTGGTTAGCTTCATCCAAAATATTGCAACTTTCAAGAAATCTTGCACAAATTTCTGATAGTAACTGGCCCATGATAAAACTTTTTATTTTTGTTGGTGTTTCTGGTCTTTCTTCATTCATACTATCTTTAAATTTTTCTGCTGAATCCCCCTTTGTCTCCTCCTTACTGACTGTCTATACTAAGAATTATACTTTCCGCCATTACAGTTTTCACCTGGTAAACTTTTTATACCGCTTCTTTCTTCTTTGACTCCTCAGCTATCAGTGTATAGGTTGCATGATTCCTCATAAGTAACACAAGTATATCTTATTCAGATTCTTCTTTCAAGATTCTACTCATCGAATTTAAATATCATTGGTATATCAGTTCATCCAACTAACATTTCTAGAATTTTATAATAACAGCACTGAGTTCTGAAAATTATCTTTGATATGTCCATAAGTTCAATCTTCACTTGGTGATATACCCAGTCTTAAATCAATCTTATAAAAATACCTTGCTTCGTTCATATAATTAAACAAATCATTGGTTCGAGGTAACCGATATCTGCTCTTGAGGGTAAACTCGTTGAGCTTTCGCTAACACATAATCTCATACTTCCATTTTTCTTATTAACACATTATGCCGGTGCACTTTAGGGGTAACGCTAGGTCCAGTTGCTTTTTCTTCTAATTATCTCCTGCATTTGCTCTGGTAACTCCTTTATTTTATCTGGTGCCATTATGTGCGGGGCTTTGGACACTGGCTTCATTTCAGGTGCTAAATCAATCATAAACGCATTTTCTTTATCTAAAGGAAATATTGGTAACTCATCTGGAAACATATCTTGAGACTGTAAAATCTTCAAGTTCGGTTTGCTCCTGACTCTTATTTATAATCACCACAGCACGTATATTTCGGTCACTGTCATCCTAAATCATTCTTAACAAGTTCTTTACTTTCCTTTGTCCTTTAAACTTCTTCATGTTCTCATTTGGCGTCTTCAAAATTATCTTCCATCACGACAGTCTACCTGGGCATCACACTTGAATAGTTAATCCACTCCTTAGAATAATGTCAAATCCTCTTATCTCAAATGATATCAATTCTTTACAACTTATTGCCAGAAATATCGATTCCGCCATTGGTACTTACTTATTCAATAACTGCACGTTCTTAACTTGCTAGTCCTTTGGTCATAAACTTATTGATTCAACAAGATAATTCATCTGATTAATAAAACCTTGAGAGATATACGATCAAGTTGCTCCACATCTTTCAATACTTTAACACATAAGGTATTCGCATTAATCTTCCACGTCATCACATCCATATTCTAAATATCGTATCGCAAATTCTCGTTCTCGAAGACGTATCTCTTATTGAAATAGATTCCTTTGACTGTTAATGCATCCCTGGCTAGGGCCAGTGATTTACAATTCTCACCAGATGCCCTTGTTTCCTTTCCATGCATGAGAGATAAATGAGACTTTGCCCGCAGGGTGTATAATACGTTGACTTTTGTTTGAAATGCTCTCGCAAAGAGCAACGGTACAACGAAACTACTAGAAGGATTCACAATTTTAATAAACTTAGAGTTGAAAAGAAAGAAGAAGTAATGATTTGAATATGAATGAGACAACCACATAGTACTTAAGATGGCCAGTCTTTCATACCGTATGGCATACAGCACATGATTAGGTGGCGTCCCACCCGACTCTTCGTCATTCCGACAAAGTGTCTCATCATAACACTGTTTGTCTCAATCAGAAAACAAAACTCAAGGGGAACAATTAAGTTTGAAAGGAATGCAAAATCCTCCGTTTTGATATCATCAGAAAGAATTTATTAAGAAAAGGAGTTCATACATTTTTAGGAATTAAAAAGGCATATACGCTGTAATGTTGAGGACAAGAATGATACCATTGGTCACCATCCACATTCCACTTGTATTCATCTTTCGAGTTTGATCGATCATATCCCAATTGTATCGTATAACAACTTTAGAAGTATGCTAAAATGCCTTCGCAACTAAGCATTATGGTAGATTCTTACTTGTAACGTCGCACCTACCCATGTAATACTTTAACAATTCGATCGTAATGGCGTTCTTATCAAATAACCTTGAGTTTCCTCTTTTAATTTGGAATAACCATGAATCATTCAACATAGCGATCATTTTATTAACAATATTCTTCCTTTAGAAAAGTCTGGAAATTTTCCCAATCTTCTTCGGTCATGCTCAGGCTTCCGTTTAATTAATGAATTCTTCGAACTCTAATAATCCTAGTAATTGGATGAATAGTTACTCCGTACGCTAGTTCTGTTGTTAATCCTATCAGACAATACTTGCACCCACTTCTTCATAATCACAGGTTACCTCGTTCTCCAAATTAACAATACTGAGTCTGAAACAACATCCTTCCAAATAATCCGGGTCTTTTAACAAACAAGAAACTCAAGTAGTAATTTGACAACCAAGGTTTAAAACTTATTTTATTCAAAAAGGCTTTTAGAAATTTTGTGAGGAAAAATCATTTTCAAAAACTTGTTAAAAATTTTGAAAATTTTGAAAATCACACCTCTGGTTGTCCTCACTATATGAGTTGGTTGTTGTCCTTCTTATGACCAAATACCAAGTTAAAGAACGATCACTCAAAGGTCCATTCACTTCCATTTATCTCCTCTCCTTCATTGGGGTCTATTACTTTCCTTAATCAATAAAAAATTCCGCTATCGTTGCATGTTATCTTATTCGTAGCTTCACATTAAGGCTCCCATACTGGTAGTACTCCCGTTAACCACTCTGCAATCATTAAGTGGAACAGACTATCCAATAGTCAACAAGTCAGCTAATATCACATCATCTTGTTAAAATATATATCACATCATTACAACATCATTAATTTCAAGAAATCTTCAGATCCCTAATCTCCTCTAACTCTCTCTCTTCAACACTTATCTACTCCATTTCACCAGCTAGTCATGAGTGGCCTAATTACTAACAGCTTCTTGTAACCTGATAACAGCCATCCTCCGGAACACTTGAATCTTCTTTCTAAACTCCTTCTCACCTTAATTTGTATCTCAATACTCACCATTTACTGCAGCTATCGTGTCCCTTCTCGCAAATGTTGTTGTTTCATTGGAAAGGTTTTTTTTTTTTTAAACTGAGGATATAAAATATGGTGTATAGTAAACAGAAAAGATATATCCATAGTTGAATGTTCAAAAGAACAAGAAGAAGCAAATGAAGGTTCTTGAATAGGTAATCTCTTATCAAAAGATGATAGAATAACGTTGAATAACTTGGAGAGGCGCAACTGTCATAACAGAAGGTAATACCGCTAATACTGATGGAAGAATAAGGCGAAAATCGAATTGGGAAGAAGATGACGATCCTTAAACGGAAAGCTCCAAACGATCAGTTGATGCAGGGAAATCAGGATCTGCCATTGCCTTTGCCTGGATATCACATCGCGAGTTAAAAATCCCGAATCGCAACACGAATCATGCCGGAGACCTACTATACAGTCGCACTCAACTTCATGATGGCTTATCTTTCTATTTCCTATTCCTAATCCTAACCCTCTACCCAATCCCGTTTATCTAGGCTTGTTTCAGTGACTTATAACCTGTAGCTCTGATACCAACCTGTGGCGTCCTCCAAACCCGGGTCAGAGGTTTGGGGTCCACAACACATACTCAATATATAAACCTGTATATAAAATATTATTTGTAATGACCCTGCTTTACATAACCACGGATCGCAATAGGTTAAAGTATGAAAACAAGCCACAACCTTAACTTTTATTACAACATACCATACCCAACTAATTTAATTTACAACTGATATAAAATTATTCTTACAACCTTATCTCACTACTGCCATAAGCTTTTGCTAGCTCGATCAATCATAAGCTGGAATCCTAGCTCGAACATTGAACTG
This sequence comes from Apium graveolens, assembly GCF_009905375.1. NCBI lineage: Eukaryota > Viridiplantae > Streptophyta > Magnoliopsida > Apiales > Apiaceae > Apium > Apium graveolens. The sequence continues at coordinate 59,271,438 of NC_133657.1, forward strand.
GGAAACCTCGCTATCAACCGTATCCTTCTTAACTGTAGAACACATAAAAAGATTCGCAAGAGTGAGCTAACTAGCTCAGCAAGTCATATTATCAATGACTGAGGTTAAGCAATAATAAACGAGATGATTCAGAGGAATCAAGTTTCTTGTTAAACAACCAATAGAATTGGATATTCATTTTAAGTTTTTAAAACCAAGGTTAGGCTGCTGATCAGTCACGCACTAACCCCGAGCAAAGCACACAACACTGCTCTAACTACTGGATCCAAGGCACACATTGGCCCAACTTGACCATCGATATGGTCTGACCACGAATCCGGTCCACACAAAGAAAACTATCCAATTCTAAGCATTTCAATATGATAAACAATAGAGTTCAATAAAACCAGATCATAATCAATAACAATAAAACATTTGTAAAAGAGTATGATAAAAATTCATGGTTACCGAAAGGGTATGTCAAAGTACATAAAAGAAGTGACCTTCAGCCGGTAGGATAATCGGGTATTAGATGAATAATGTTTTTACCAGGTTTTAGTACTTTGATATCACAAGGTATGGTTGAGTATAAAAGTTTCTGTATGTTCAACCAATTCTGTTTCAGTATTTGGTATTTGATGGATATATATTTGTGGAGTAGTATTGTATTTGTGTGGTTTAATATCCGTTAAATCAAAAAGAAATGGTTCACAAAGAATAAGGCTTGCGGTTTAAAGATCAAATGATGTGGCTCAGGTTCAAGGCTGAAGGATTCAAAGTATTTCCAATATAAAACAGAGCTATTTTGAGTATTAACAATGTCACAAGAGAATTTAGAAATATTTGCAATATATCTCGAGAAAAGTTTAGGAGTACTTGCCTTATCATAATGAATTTCAACTTCACTTGTACTTGTCTAATGACCCCATTCAACAATCACTCGTCTGCTTCTCCTATGCCTCGCTTCTATCCTCTGATCACTTGTTGTATTTTCTACATGTCAATTCTATTTTCTGATCACCTGCTTCTCTTTGTTTACGCCTTGCTTACTCTGCTAGGCATCATAAGTATCTATCAATATTCCACTCATACGATTCTGTTCAACACATACTTCTATCTACCCTTCGTTCACCCAAATCCGATTAATGGATCGAAAGTTATGTTATAAACAAGTAATCACCGAACATATAGACCGACAGTCAAACAATAAGTCACATATAACACATAACACGTTATATAATCAATGATATATCACTTATAAAGAAGTCTCGGGTCATAAACAGGCTTTCAGGTAATAAAAATGATTTTTAAAACATTTTTCGGAATTAAAATGGGTCGTTGGATCAATTTCAGAGTAATAAACAGGGTTCGGTTGACCAATTCCGGTTTCGAAACAATTTTATAATAATTATCGAGCCTTGGAAATAATTTAGAATAATATTTTAAAGCTCGAAACTATTTTTCAGGATTTTTAAATCATTTTTAAATGATTAAATCTAATTAAATAATTAATTAAAATCAATTAATAATTAATTAAATCAATTAATCAATTAATTTTCAAATTAATTGACCAATTAATCAATTAATTATTAATTAAAATTAATTAAATAATTAATTCAGATTTATTTTTGAATTAAAAATAAATTTTGGAATTAAAATAATGATTTTTAGAATTTCCAGAAATTAAAAATAAATTTTAGAATTTAAATTGTGGATTTTTGAATTATTTATAAAAAGAAATTCCAGAAACAGATCCTCAGGTCAAGGTTGTCTTCAACCTTGAATCAAAGGGCGGCACAGACGGGCGGCCGGTGGCCGGACTTTGAAGAACAGGCCGCCGGATTCTGGAATTTCCAGAAAACGGCCGGCGAACTTTCAAGTTCCGGCCATGCCCGTTCCTGGCTGAAATCAACCCCAATCAACTCGGTTTTCATCTCAAAACATCCCTTTTGATTTCAACAATCCAGAATTAACACAAACATCTCCAGAATCCCGCCCGAACTCCGATTCCGACCAAAACCCGACCTTCAACCTCGGTTTTCCGGCCACTTATCAAAATCACTTGATTTTGAACCAAAAGTAACGATTTTGGTACCAAAATAAACCTTATTACATGTACAATCTATTCATGCCATCAAGAACACTCAAAACACTAGATTAAACCAAGAAAAATCGATGTATAAATCTTATAAAATTTTAAAACTCGTTTTTACTATTTACTGAACCAAATCAAGCAATCAATATATGAAAATGATTCTTAGAACTTCTACAATCATAATCAACCAACAAAATTATCAAACCATTCCTCTAAATCAAAAACCGAATTTAAGTTTAAATAATTAAAAACTGAAAAATATGAAATTGAAAAATAAATACCCTTATTCGAAGATTTTAATACGGGTACAATTGTCTTGTCGAGAGCTTCGTTTTGACTATTCATACGCCTCCATCGGATTCCAATAACGCCTTCAAATCTTTGTTTGATTACGAAGAACACGAATAACACGGTTCATTTCTCTGAATAATTATCTATTTAGCTGTTTGCAAATGATTTTCGGTACAAAATAAAATACGGTAGAAGCTATTTATAATTACGGGAAATTAGTATCCCGTTGGATCATTCAGGATATAAAACGGTACGTTTATTTATAAAAACTGATCCAAACGGTACCGGTTTTCGAGATAATTATCCAAATCAGTACAATTTGTACTGCGGTCTTGGTCTCAGCGCCTGGTTACACGTACTACGAGGTGATAATTGTGATAGTTTAATAAAAAGCTCCCATTTCTCGAAAATGCGAGTTTTATCGATTTACCGAAACGAATAATGTATCGAAAATGTTGCGCTGGGACCCGCGCAGGACAAACCGTACGCCGGATCGAAAAAGTCGAAACACGGAAAATGCTCGGAATATTGCAATTAGGTTAGGAAGGAGTTCTCGGAAGAGTTTCGGGTTCTAAAAACGTAACAACGGATGACGTCGGTTGGTTCCCGTTTTTATAAAATAGGTTTTAAATACCCGGAAAAAGATTTTATAAAATCCATATGATTCCTATCAATTCATAAATCAACATAAAAATAATTAGGAAGATATGACAATTATCTATATTTTATTTTGGACATATAAAAATTTAAATACTCAATTAATAATATTTTTAAACATCCAAACACATTTAACACTTAACAAATAATTCACAGAATAGATACTGAATACATATAATAATTATCTATTAGCAAAAATAATTATACGATATATCCCGGATATTACATCCTTCCCCCTTAAAAGGATTCTGTCCTCAGAATCTCCTAAGAAAACAAATGAGGGTACTTTTCTCTTATATCACTTCCTAACTCCCAGGTTGACTCTTCAACCTTTGGGTTTTCCACAATACTCTTACTAATTTCATTACTTTATTCCTCAATACGTTCTCTCTTTCCTCTAGAATCTCTATTGGACTCTTTACATATGACAAATCTTCTTGAAGCTCTATCGGCTTATATTCTATTACATACCTGAAGTCTGGATTATACTTCTTAAGCATCGATACATGAAAAATATTATGAATGTGCTCCATATGCGGAGTTAACGCTAACTCGAAAGCTATTTTGCCAACGTGCTTTAAAATTTCAAAAGGTCCGACATATCTTGGGCTCGGTTTTCCTTTCTTTCCAAACCTCGTTAATCCCTTCCACGGTGATACTTTCAGTAGTACTAAGCTTCCTTCTTCGAATTCCATGTCTTTCCTTGATTGATCTTCATACTTCCTTTGACGATCTTGTGCTACTATCCCTCTCTTCTGGATAATTTTTAACAACTTCCTTTGTCTGCTGTACTAATTCAGGTCCAAGTATCTTGCGTTCTCCTACTTCGTCCCAATACACTGGAGATCTACATTTGCGTCCATAAAGAGCTTCGTAGGGTGGCATCCCCATACTGGCGTGATACTATTGTTGTAAGTAAATTTTACCAGAGGTAAATGCTCGCCCCAACTTCCTTTCAAATCCATAGCACAACCATGTAACATGTCTTCTTTTGTCTGGATTATTCTTTCACTTTGGCCATCCGTCTGTGGGTGATAATCTGTACTCATATTCAATCTTGCTCTTAAACATTCTTGAAAATTCTTCCAAAATCTCGAATTAAATCTTGGATCTCAATCAAATACGATAGATAAAGGGATTTCATGACGAACTACACTTTCCTTCAGGCACCTATGGATCAACTTATCGTGCGAAAATCTTTCATTTATAGGTAGAAAATGAGCTGACTTAGTAAATCTATCCACTATAAGCCAAATGGCATCATGATTAGTTTTTATGCTTGGTAACCCCAACTATGAAATCCATGGTGATATGCTCCCACCTCCACTCTGGAACCTCCAATGGCTGTAGCAATCTACTTGGTCTCTAATGCTCTACTTTAACTCTTTGACATATATAACATCTGCTAATCCATTCTGCAATTTCCCTCTTCATATCTGGCCACCAATAATTTTCCTTTAAATCTTTATACATCTTGGTACTCCTTGAATGGATTGAATACCTTGAATTATGAGTTTTCTGTAAAATTTCATCCTTCAGTTCCATCACTGGTGGAATCCAAGTTCTAAAAGAAAACCTAATAATACTTTGATCCTCCTTTTTTTTGCGTGCACAATTCTTCACCTACTAAACGATTTATATCTTGATCCATCACCTCTTCCTGACACTACTTTATCTTCTCTAACAATTCCTACTAAAAAGTCATACTTATACATTCTTACTCCTTTTTGGATCATGAACTCTGTCTTCCAATTCCAACTTCTGGAATTCCATAGCTAATTCTTCTTGTACAATCTCTATGTTCATTCTCTCTTCCTCTTACTCATCTCTTGCCACTACATTTGCTTTTCCTCGGGAGTTTATACTTTAACTCTTATGGTCCGTATATATCTCACATCCTTTTCTATATTTATAATATTTCCTAATCTTTCAAAACAAATATTATTGTTGCTTTTAATTCCCAGTTATGAGTAGGGTACTTCTGCTCATAAGGTTTCGGTTGTCTAGATGCATATGCAATAACTTTATTGCTTTACGTCAACACACATCCTACTCCCTTACGAGAAGTATCACTATAAACTACTAAATCTCTCTGATACTTTCAAAGTGATAAAATAGGTGTTGTAACCATTCTTTCATTTAACTTCGCAAAACTTTCTTCACCCTTCTCCATTTCATATAACCTTCTTGCTTTTCCTGGTTAGCTTCATCCAAAATATTGCAACTTTCAAGAAATCTTGCACAAATTTCTGATAGTAACTGGCCCATGATAAAACTTTTTATTTTTGTTGGTGTTTCTGGTCTTTCTTCATTCATACTATCTTTAAATTTTTCTGCTGAATCCCCCTTTGTCTCCTCCTTACTGACTGTCTATACTAAGAATTATACTTTCCGCCATTACAGTTTTCACCTGGTAAACTTTTTATACCGCTTCTTTCTTCTTTGACTCCTCAGCTATCAGTGTATAGGTTGCATGATTCCTCATAAGTAACACAAGTATATCTTATTCAGATTCTTCTTTCAAGATTCTACTCATCGAATTTAAATATCATTGGTATATCAGTTCATCCAACTAACATTTCTAGAATTTTATAATAACAGCACTGAGTTCTGAAAATTATCTTTGATATGTCCATAAGTTCAATCTTCACTTGGTGATATACCCAGTCTTAAATCAATCTTATAAAAATACCTTGCTTCGTTCATATAATTAAACAAATCATTGGTTCGAGGTAACCGATATCTGCTCTTGAGGGTAAACTCGTTGAGCTTTCGCTAACACATAATCTCATACTTCCATTTTTCTTATTAACACATTATGCCGGTGCACTTTAGGGGTAACGCTAGGTCCAGTTGCTTTTTCTTCTAATTATCTCCTGCATTTGCTCTGGTAACTCCTTTATTTTATCTGGTGCCATTATGTGCGGGGCTTTGGACACTGGCTTCATTTCAGGTGCTAAATCAATCATAAACGCATTTTCTTTATCTAAAGGAAATATTGGTAACTCATCTGGAAACATATCTTGAGACTGTAAAATCTTCAAGTTCGGTTTGCTCCTGACTCTTATTTATAATCACCACAGCACGTATATTTCGGTCACTGTCATCCTAAATCATTCTTAACAAGTTCTTTACTTTCCTTTGTCCTTTAAACTTCTTCATGTTCTCATTTGGCGTCTTCAAAATTATCTTCCATCACGACAGTCTACCTGGGCATCACACTTGAATAGTTAATCCACTCCTTAGAATAATGTCAAATCCTCTTATCTCAAATGATATCAATTCTTTACAACTTATTGCCAGAAATATCGATTCCGCCATTGGTACTTACTTATTCAATAACTGCACGTTCTTAACTTGCTAGTCCTTTGGTCATAAACTTATTGATTCAACAAGATAATTCATCTGATTAATAAAACCTTGAGAGATATACGATCAAGTTGCTCCACATCTTTCAATACTTTAACACATAAGGTATTCGCATTAATCTTCCACGTCATCACATCCATATTCTAAATATCGTATCGCAAATTCTCGTTCTCGAAGACGTATCTCTTATTGAAATAGATTCCTTTGACTGTTAATGCATCCCTGGCTAGGGCCAGTGATTTACAATTCTCACCAGATGCCCTTGTTTCCTTTCCATGCATGAGAGATAAATGAGACTTTGCCCGCAGGGTGTATAATACGTTGACTTTTGTTTGAAATGCTCTCGCAAAGAGCAACGGTACAACGAAACTACTAGAAGGATTCACAATTTTAATAAACTTAGAGTTGAAAAGAAAGAAGAAGTAATGATTTGAATATGAATGAGACAACCACATAGTACTTAAGATGGCCAGTCTTTCATACCGTATGGCATACAGCACATGATTAGGTGGCGTCCCACCCGACTCTTCGTCATTCCGACAAAGTGTCTCATCATAACACTGTTTGTCTCAATCAGAAAACAAAACTCAAGGGGAACAATTAAGTTTGAAAGGAATGCAAAATCCTCCGTTTTGATATCATCAGAAAGAATTTATTAAGAAAAGGAGTTCATACATTTTTAGGAATTAAAAAGGCATATACGCTGTAATGTTGAGGACAAGAATGATACCATTGGTCACCATCCACATTCCACTTGTATTCATCTTTCGAGTTTGATCGATCATATCCCAATTGTATCGTATAACAACTTTAGAAGTATGCTAAAATGCCTTCGCAACTAAGCATTATGGTAGATTCTTACTTGTAACGTCGCACCTACCCATGTAATACTTTAACAATTCGATCGTAATGGCGTTCTTATCAAATAACCTTGAGTTTCCTCTTTTAATTTGGAATAACCATGAATCATTCAACATAGCGATCATTTTATTAACAATATTCTTCCTTTAGAAAAGTCTGGAAATTTTCCCAATCTTCTTCGGTCATGCTCAGGCTTCCGTTTAATTAATGAATTCTTCGAACTCTAATAATCCTAGTAATTGGATGAATAGTTACTCCGTACGCTAGTTCTGTTGTTAATCCTATCAGACAATACTTGCACCCACTTCTTCATAATCACAGGTTACCTCGTTCTCCAAATTAACAATACTGAGTCTGAAACAACATCCTTCCAAATAATCCGGGTCTTTTAACAAACAAGAAACTCAAGTAGTAATTTGACAACCAAGGTTTAAAACTTATTTTATTCAAAAAGGCTTTTAGAAATTTTGTGAGGAAAAATCATTTTCAAAAACTTGTTAAAAATTTTGAAAATTTTGAAAATCACACCTCTGGTTGTCCTCACTATATGAGTTGGTTGTTGTCCTTCTTATGACCAAATACCAAGTTAAAGAACGATCACTCAAAGGTCCATTCACTTCCATTTATCTCCTCTCCTTCATTGGGGTCTATTACTTTCCTTAATCAATAAAAAATTCCGCTATCGTTGCATGTTATCTTATTCGTAGCTTCACATTAAGGCTCCCATACTGGTAGTACTCCCGTTAACCACTCTGCAATCATTAAGTGGAACAGACTATCCAATAGTCAACAAGTCAGCTAATATCACATCATCTTGTTAAAATATATATCACATCATTACAACATCATTAATTTCAAGAAATCTTCAGATCTCTAATCTCCTCTAACTCTCTCTCTTCAACACTTATCTACTCCATTTCACCAGCTAGTCATGAGTGGCCTAATTACTAACAGCTTCTTGTAACCTGATAACAGCCATCCTCCGGAACACTTGAATCTTCTTTCTAAACTCCTTCTCACCTTAATTTGTATCTCAATACTCACCATTTACTGCAGCTATCGTGTCCCTTCTCGCAAATGTTGTTGTTTCATTGGAAAGGTTTTTTTTTTTTTAAACTGAGGATATAAAATATGGTGTATAGTAAACAGAAAAGATATATCCATAGTTGAATGTTCAAAAGAACAAGAAGAAGCAAATGAAGGTTCTTGAATAGGTAATCTCTTATCAAAAGATGATAGAATAACGTTGAATAACTTGGAGAGGCGCAACTGTCATAACAGAAGGTAATACCGCTAATACTGATGGAAGAATAAGGCGAAAATCGAATTGGGAAGAAGATGACGATCCTTAAACGGAAAGCTCCAAACGATCAGTTGATGCAGGGAAATCAGGATCTGCCATTGCCTTTGCCTGGATATCACATCGCGAGTTAAAAATCCCGAATCGCAACACGAATCATGCCGGAGACCTACTATACAGTCGCACTCAACTTCATGATGGCTTATCTTTCTATTTCCTATTCCTAATCCTAACCCTCTACCCAATCCCGTTTATCTAGGCTTGTTTCAGTGACTTATAACCTGTAGCTCTGATACCAACCTGTGGCGTCCTCCAAACCCGGGTCAGAGGTTTGGGGTCCACAACACATACTCAATATATAAACCTGTATATAAAATATTATTTGTAATGACCCTGCTTTACATAACCACGGATCGCAACAGGTTAAAGTATGAAAACAAGCCACAACCTTAACTTTTATTACAACATACCATACCCAACTAATTTAATTTACAACTGATATAAAATTATTCTTACAACCTTATCTCACTACTGCCATAAGCTTTTGCTAGCTCGATCAATCATAAGCTGGAATCCTAGCTCGAACATTGAACTGGGAAACCTCGCTATCAACCGTATCCTTCTTAACTGTAGAACACATAAAAAGATTCGCAAGAGTGAGCTAACTAGCTCAGCAAGTCATATTATCAATGACTGAGGTTAAGCAATAATAAACGAGATGATTCAGAGGAATCAAGTTTCTTGTTAAACAACCAATAGAATTGGATATTCATTTTAAGTTTTTAAAACCAAGGTTAGGCTGCTGATCAGTCACGCACTAACCCCGAGCAAAGCACACAACACTGCTCTAACTACTGGATCCAAGGCACACATTGGCCCAACTTGACCATCGATATGGTCTGACCACGAATCCGGTCCACACAAAGAAAACTATCCAATTCTAAGCATTTCAATATGATAAACAATAGAGTTCAATAAAACCAGATCATAATCAATAACAATAAAACATTTGTAAAAGAGTATGATAAAAATTCATGGTTACCGAAAGGGTATGTCAAAGTACATAAAAGAAGTGACCTTCAGCCGGTAGGATAATCGGGTATTAGATGAATAATGTTTTTACCAGGTTTTAGTACTTTGATATCACAAGGTATGGTTGAGTATAAAAGTTTCTGTATGTTCAAACAATTCTGTTTCAGTATTTGGTATTTTATGGATATATATTTGTGGAGTAGTATTGTATTTGTGTGGTTTAATATCCGTTAAATCAAAAAGAAATGGTTCACAAAGAATAAGGCTTGCGGTTTAAAGATCAAATGATGTGGGTCAGGTTCAAGGCTGAAGGATTCAAAGTATTTCCAATATAAAACAGAGCTATTTTGAGTATTAACAATATATCACAAGAGAATTTAGAAATATTTGCAATATATCTCGAGAAAAGTTTAGGAGTACTTGCCTTATCATAATCAATTTCAACTTCACTTGTACTTGTCTAATGACCCCATTCAACAATCACTCGTCTGCTTCTCCTATGCCTCGCTTCTATCCTCTGATCACTTATTGTATTTTCTACATGTCAATTCTATTTTCTGATCACCTGCTTCTCTTTCTTACGCCTTGCTTACTCTGCTAGGCATCATAAGTATCTATCAATATTCCACTCATACGATTCTGTTCAACACATACTTCTATCTACCCTTCGTTCACCCAAATCCGATTAATGGATCGAAAGTTATGTTATAAACAAGTAATCACCGAACATATAGACCGACAGTCAAACAATAAGTCACATATAACACATAACACGTTATATAATCAATGATATATCACTTATAAAGAAGTCTCGGGTCATAAACAGGCTTTCAGGTAATAAAAATGATTTTTAAAACATTTTTCGGAATTAAAACGGGTCGTTGGATCAATTTCAGAGTAATAAATAGGGTTCGGTTGGCCAATTCCGGCTTCGAAACAATTTTATAATAATTATCGAGCCTTGGAAATAATTTAGAATAATATTTTAAAGCTTGAAACTATTTTTCAGGATTTTTAAATCATTTTTAAATGATTAAATCTAATTAAATAATTAATTAAAATCAATTAATAATTAATTAAATCAATTAATCAATTAATTTTCGAATTAATTGACCAATTAATCAATTAATTATTAATTAAAATTAATTAACTAATTAATTCAGATTTATTTTTGAATTAAAAATAAATTTTGGAATTAAAATAATGATTTTTAGAATTTCCAGAAATTAAAAATGAATTTTAGAATTTAAATTATGGATTTTTGAATTATTTATAAAAAGAAATTCCAGAAACAGATCCTCAGGTCAAGGTTGTCTTCAACCTTGAATCAAAGGGCGGCACAGACGGGCGGCCGGTGGCCGGACTTTGAAGAACAGGCCGCCGGATTCTAGAATTTCCAGAAAACGGCCGGCGAACTTCCAAGTTCCGGCCAGGCCCGTTCCTGGCTGAAATCAACCCCAATCAACTCGGTTTTCATCTCAAAACATCCCTTTTGATTTCAACAATCCAGAATTAACACAAACATCTCCAGAATCCCGCCCGAACTCCGATTCCGACCAAAACCCGACCTTCAACCTCGGTTTTCCGGCCACTTATCAAAATCACTTGATTTTGAACCAAAAGTAACGATTTTGGTACCAAAATAAACCTTATTACATGTACAATCTATTCATGCCATCAAGAACACTCAAAACACTAGATTAAACCAAGAAAAATCGATGTATAAATCTTATAAAATTTTAAAACTCGTTTTTACTATTTACTGAACCAAATCAAGCAATCAATATATGAAAATGATTCTTAGAACTTCTACAATCATAATCAACCAACAAAATTATCAAACCATTCCTCTAAATCAAAAACCGAATTTAAGTTTAAATAATTAAAAACTGAAAAATATGAAATTGAAAAATAAATACCCTTATTCGAAGATTTTAATACGGGTATAATCGTCTTGTCGAGAGCTTCGTTTTGACTATTCATACGCCTCCATCGGATTCCAATAACGCCTTCAAATCTTTGTTTGATTACGAAGAACACGAAGAACACGGTTCATTTCTCTGAATAATTATCTATTTAGCTGTTTGCAAATGATTTTCGGTACAAAATAAAATACGGTAGAAGCTATTTATAATTACGGGAAATTAGTATCCCGTTGGATCATTCAGGATATAAAACGGTACGTTTATTTATAAAAACTGATCCAAACGGTACCGGTTTTCGAGATAATTATCCAAATCAGTACAATTTGTACTGCGGTCTTGGTCTCAGCGCCTGGTTACACGTACTACGAGGTGATAATTGTGATAGTTTAATAAAAAGCTCCCATTTCTCGAAAATGCGAGTTTTATCGATTTACCGAAACGAATAATGTATCGAAAATGTTGCGCTGGGACCCGCGCAGGACAAACCGTACGCCGGATCGAAAAAGTCGAAACACGGAAAATGCTCGGAATATTGCAATTAGGTTAGGAAGGAGTTCTCGGAAGAGTTTCGGGTTCTAAAAACGTAACAACGGATGACGTCGGTTGGTTCCCGTTTTTATAAAATAGGTTTTAAATACCCGGAAAAAGATTTTATAAAATCCATATGATTCCTATAAATTCATAAATCAACATAAAAATAATTAGGAAGATATGACAATTATCTATATTTTATTTTGGACATATAAAAATTAAAATACTCAATTAATAATATTTTTAAACATCCAAACACATTTAACACTTAACAAATAATTCACAGAATAGATACTGAATACATATAATAATTATCTATTAGCAAAAATAATTATACGATATATCCCGAATATTACATCAAGGTTCAAGTGATTCAAATCAAGAAACATCAGTAGATACTCCATTCAAATCGTGATTCCTCAAATACTGATAGTACTGGAAATACTGATTCAGGGGGAGCATCAGAAATAACAGTGGTATAAGACAAAGTGGAACAAGAGACTTCATAGATTAAGGGAAGGTTCTACTTCAAGAAGTTAACTTCCTTCTGCAAGAAAATGGACTAAGTCACATACACCTAACTTAATCATTGGAAATCCGGATAGTGGTGTGAAGACTAGAAGAACCACTAAGAATGGATGTCTCTATCATTCTTTTATATCTCAAATAGAACCCAAGAAAGTTGAAGAAGCTCTTCAAGATGCTGACTGGATCACAACAATGCAAGAGGAGCTGAATGAATTTGAAAGGAACAAAGTCTGGACTCTTGTACCAAGACCAATGAACAACTCAATAGTTGGTAGAAAGTGGGTGTTTAGAAATAAAACTGATAGTGAGGAAATTATTACAAGGAATAAAGCAAGGTTGGTTGCAAAGGGTTATTCACAGCAAGAAGGCATTGCTTATGATTAGACTTTTGCTCCAGTTGTAAGCCTTGATGCAATTAAAATTATTCTGGCCTATGTTGTTCACATGAAATTCAAGGTGTTCTAAATGGATGTAATGAGTGCATTTATAAATGGTGAACTTGAAGAGGAAGTTTGTGTTGAATAGCCTTCAGGATTCATCAATCCAAAATATCAAGATCATATCTACAAGTTGGATAAAACACTCTATGAAATAAAGCAAGCTCCAAGAGCCGGGTATGAAACACTTGCTCAATTTATGTTGAAAAGTTGTTTGAAAAGAGGTACCATTGATAAAACTGTATTTTATAAGTACCATGGTAAGGACTTATTATTAGTATAGATATATGTTGATGATATCATTTTTGCCTCTACTAATGATAAACTCTGTAAGAGGTTTTCAAAGCTAATGCAGTCTAGATATCAAATGAGTATGATGGGAGAGTTGAGTTATTTTATGGGATTATAAGTAAAGCAGAAAGATAAAGGAATTTTCATAAATCAAGCAAAATATACCAGGAATTTGCTCAAAAAATTTGGAATGCAAGACAGTTCAGCTACAACAACTCCCGGCCACTTCAACAAAGTTAGATTTAAATATCGGTTCATCAGTAGATATAGTATGATTGGCTCACTCCTATATTTTACTGCTAGTAGACCTGATATCATGTATGATACCTCTTTGTGTGCATGGTTCCAAGCTGATCCACGAGAACCACATCTATTAGCCGTGGAAAGAATTTTTAGATATCTCAAAGGCACCATTAATCTTGGATTATGGTATCCTAAAGATTCAGATTTTAAGCTAATTGGATATTCAGATGCTAATTTGCAGGATACAAAATAGACAGGAAAAGCACCTCCGGAAGCTGCCAATTTCTTGGTGGCAAATTGCTTTCTTGGTTTAGCAAGAAACAAATGTCAATTTCCACATCAACTGCTGAAGCTGAGTACCTTGTTGAAAGAAACTGTTGTGCTCAAATACTTTGGGTGAAAAATCAGTTATTGGATTATAGGTTAGAATATTCTAAAATTCCTATATATTGTGATAATCGAAGTGCTATTGAAATGACAGGAAATCCAGTACAACATTCTATGACTAAACACATCAGCATAAGGTACCCTTTTATAAGGGAACATGTAATAGAAGGTACAGTTGAATTGCATTATGTTCCAACAGATCAATAATTAGCATACATCTTCACCAAACCACTCTGTGAATCCACCTTTACCAGCTTGGTGAATGCATTGGGAATGATCTCAGGACAATTCTCAAACTCTGATGAAAAATTGTGATCTGTAGTTGATAATTAGAGTGGGGTATTTTTATCTTATATATCAGTATTTGTTAAAATCTGATAATCATGTTAAGCTATGATGTCATGAAATCATGTTATGTAAAATTTGTTAAGTGAGTTTAAATCATGATAGTTAAACTCTGATAGTAGTTTCATGATAAACTCTGATTATTTTCATAAACTCTGATATTGGTCAAACTTGTCTTGACTAATAAGTCCTGATAGTAGCTAGTTAAATACTGATATTGGTCAAACTATAATTGACTATTATATTCTGATAATATTTTGATAGTATTTAAAATCCCCTTTTTGCCAGTATTTTAATTAGAGTATTGAAGTAGTAATTTAGTAATTTGATGGCGTGAGGATATGGAATAAAGTTTGAGTAATCTACCAAACATTACTTTTGTTAACTGTGCACATATTAACTGTCATAATTGCATTCGTTCATGATTACTTTTCAATCAATAAACTTATGCCACGTGTCCCACAAAGGGTGAAACGTTTCTAAGTAGTGGAGTAGAGTGGTAAACAAAATTAATTTTTGATTTCTAATTATCACTTTATCAATTTCTGATTATCTTTTACTCTCTTACTCTCTTTATCTCGTAAGACTAAACTATGAAACCCTAATCAGTGTTTAAGCAAATTACGTCCAGGAAATCATGTCTTCACCTGCTGCTTCTAAGCCTTTCAACTATGGCGGTGCCAAATTCAACACTAACAACTACACTGCAATCTTGGACAACAATGGAATAAATCTTGATTTCCATATTTTCCAACATTTCTTAAGGTCGAGTGAGGTTGGGTATGCTCTCACAGCTCCAAGAACTATTTCGGGACACTAGGTTCTAGATTTATGGAGAAATGGTCTATATGATGATGGAGGAGAGTCAGGCACCCCAAGCATCATTTTTGAATTTGACAACCAGAGGAGAGTTATCACTCCTCAAACAGTTCGTGATGCTCATCATCTTCCTGCTCCTAATTCTTATGTAATATTTATGAGAGATGCTAAAATGAGAAGATTCTTCACTGAAATTGGCTATGACAAAGACATGAAAAATCTAGGCCAGCTGAAGAGGAATGGGCTAAGGAAGGAGTGGAACTTCTTCTTTGATTGCATCACAAGGGCTTTAGACAACAAATGCACAAACTTTGATGCCCTTCCAATCATGACTCAACAAATTGGGTACTCTCTAATTCATGGTATAAATTATGATTTTCGTAGAGTTTTATTATGTTTTCAGGGGATAGATTAAAAGCTGATAGGAATATAGTATATTATGCTAGATTTTGTCAATTAATTTTCAGTGTCAGTTTTCATGATACCCCGATCCCTGCTAATCAAGTTGTGTCGGTGTTTAAGCTCACCAAGAGAGCTTTCTCTGATCTAATTTCTCAAGATTCAGAGAAGGTTGTTCTTGCTCCTTTAAGGTTGCCAGTGATTTCCAGGAACTTGCTAATTGCAAGGCTTCCTGTGACTAATGACCTGCAAAACTAACAAAGTGCTAAGCTGTAGGAAATAATAGTTAGGAACCCACCTATAGCTCACCCCAGCACTGCAACCCAAATAGTTACACAAATACAATCCACCTCAGGTGCCTCCCAGAAGACACCTGTTGTTAAAAGGAAGAAATAAGCAGAGTAGGATGCTAAGAGAAAGCTTGTACTTGCTGAGTCAGAATCAGAAGATGAGGAAAATGCAACCTTATCATCTAAGTTCAAGAAGTTAAATCCTGATTCTACCAAGAGTCCAGGTGTATTATCAAATGATGAGGGCACAACCACTGATGATGCTATTCAAATTGGTGATGTTGTTCAAGCTGAATTAAGCCCGAGACCAAGGATCAAGAAGAAGTTGGTCAAGACCTACTATGCTCTACAACAGTTAAAGATCAAACAGGAGTTAGCTGAGGAGACAAATACAGATGCTTAGCAACAGTCAAATGCTGATACACCTATGATAATTTCCGGTTCTCCAATAAATCCTAAAAAGAAAAGGGTGAGAGAGATCACTCATGAGCAAGTAGAGCAATCTGTCAAGAGGCCATAGTAGCAATGATTATTTCCTATATCAAGCAAACAATAACCTGTATCTCAAAGGGATACAACAGCTACTGCAAATACTGATTATGTCTCACAAGAACCTTCACTTTAAAGTAGTGTAGCAGACATTGAAGAAATGGAGCCTCTTGCTGAAAAGTCCATTCAAGAATGGCATAATGAAGTAACTGCTAAGATAACAGCTGAAACTGCCAAAATCATAAATTTCTGCAAGCCCATTGAGATGGCTACTTCGAAGCATACAATTAGTCTCAATCTTAGAACTATATAGAAGTCAGAAACTGCATATGAGGAGAGAAGTACACAAAAACGTGAATATCAAAGTCATCCAACAACTCCTGAATCTCCAGCCCCACAAAAACCACTGCGTCAAAGTGGTAGTGAAGGGTTAACTCCTAATCCAGTTATCTAGATGTTGATTCTGAAGGAAAGCTTCATCCAACACCCTCATCAGCTAAACTTCTCTCAGTTCAACCTTTGGATGTCTACACAAAAACTGATCCTTCAGAAGCACAAGCTATATATACTGATCTATCTTTATCAGTTTTTACTTTAAATGTTGATTCTGTATTATCAGCATTTATTTTTAGTTCTATAAATTCTGATGAAATAAATATGATTAGACCTTTACAAAGGAATACCTCTAGTCATATGATCATAAAAAACTCTTCTCAGCAACCTCTTATTTCTGTAGGACAACAAACTCTGAGCCTTTCTTGCGAGAATGAGAGAAAAGATTTAGAGAAAAACAGAATTAAAGAGAGGCAGTATCCTTATCTGGAAAAAGGAAAGGTAGATGAGTGTCATGATTTAGTTAATCCTTGTGAGGAAACTCTGACTATTAAAAGTCATGATATGAGTGGTGTGAGGAGTAGTGAGACTACTTTAAAAGAGCATAGAGATTTAAGTAATTTTGTTGAAAATTTTACAGGTGCAGGGAGTACTAAAGAAACAGCTGCTGAATAACAGTTTGTAGATCCTCGAATCAGTTCTGATGTACCAAGTGCTGAAATTCTCCCTGAAGGTCTAAGTACTGATACTTTCCTGCAGTCCACTCACATCTCTCTGCCACCTATTGAAATAATCCTTGTTCTTGTTGAAGGACAGTCCACTCAATCTTTCATTTCACCTTCTATTCTTCTCCCCATTGCTACTGGTGATGTAGATGCAAAACAGTCCATTCAACATAAATCCATCATTATAGACTCTGCCCATCATTTATCTG
The DNA here is from genome assembly GCF_009905375.1 of Apium graveolens. NCBI lineage: Eukaryota > Viridiplantae > Streptophyta > Magnoliopsida > Apiales > Apiaceae > Apium > Apium graveolens. The sequence goes on from NC_133657.1 coordinate 59,288,973, forward strand.
GTATTGAGGTCTTGGAGATAAATACTGAAGCTCCACCTCAAATGGCCACAATTCTTGAAGATTTGGAGTTAAATGCTGAGGACATGGCAGTTTCTGAAGCAGTTGGATCACATACTGCTCCAATTCCTGATAATCTGCTAAATGCTGATGATAAAGTAGCACAGTTTGTTCATGAGCCAGTTGTTGATGCAGAATCTGGTCATGAGAGTGAACCTAGTGAAGGAAGAGATATTAATGTACTACTTTTATTTAATGAAGATCTTGATGAAGTTATCTTTCCTGAAGGTATAACAGAATGGGAAAATAAGCATAAATTAGCTGAGTTACAAGCTAAGAATGAGAAGGAATATGCTACTGTTGAATGGAATTCTAAATGGAAGAATTTCTCCTATCCATTTTGGACTTCTTGATAAGTCATTCCGTAGTTCTCGAATGAATTTTCTATATGACTTGATCTGTGACTTGTAGATATCTTGACTTAGAACATTTTTTCTAAAACAGATTTATTCAACTCCAAGCTTTTTCACCTTTTCTCTAAGGCATGATCTTGTTGATCTTCTTTTAAAGTTTATTCTTAGGCTTGAGACTGTTCACAGAAAAATACTCCAGTCTGATCTTTAAGATTTTTACAGACTCAAGTAATACAATACAAAATACAGAGTTAGACTATCATACAACTAAATCTTAGGGTTGTCAATGTGACTTAGTCCTGTTATAAAACAGGCATGCCTTGCACAAAAATCTCCCCCAGTTTATGAGAAGATTGCTTATCATAAATTCATTCCTTGTAACAAGACTAACCCCAGGTTACAAATAAATACACACAAATTGACAGATTCATAAATACAACTTTTATACACTGAGTGATTCTATGAGTTCAATAAGTATATTCATCACACAAACTTCTCATAACCTGATTCTTTTCTAATGAGGTCCTTTAGATTTACAAGTATTTGAAGTTCCTCTATAACTTATGTCCCTCTTAGAGCTTCCACAAGCTTGAGGCAATCATCTAATGAATAACTATTCTAGTAATTTACTTTGAATCTTGAAAATCTGCCAGCTAGTAGGTTTAGAAAATGTCCATCCTTAGATATTTTGATCAGCCCCTTTGCTTTGAGTTCATTAGATCTTTGCTCAAACATTTCTATCTCTTTTACATATTTCCTTTCCCTTTCCTTTATTTCAGCTTTTTCTTTTGCTCTTGTTTTTTCTCTTACTATTAACCATACACACATCACAACCCTACATGCCCTTGTACTTGTGTCCTTATCCTTCATTAAGCTAATCAAACTCTTAATTTTTGTGGTTGAAAAGTATCCATTAATTCCCTGCCAAGTAGAGTGAAGGAACCATCTTGATAGTAGATTCCGACTTCTCTCAATGATACAACCCAAACTTTGACTATTTCTTCAGCTAATTGTTGAAAGTAGTCATCATTTGTGATGCACTAATTTAATGGTGGAAAATCAGTTTGATCAAAGCAATTCCAGATAGCCTTTTCTTCAACTTGCAGCTTCTTTGGATTTTTGCCAACAGTCTTGTAATGAGTTTTGATTGGTGGCTTAAATCAATGTAGGTTTGAGATTTTCTTTAGGGTGGTTTGGCTAGAAGTGATTAGTATTATGAGTAAGATGTTTGCAGTTGGTTGTACAAAAGTTTAGGCTTAGAGGTTAAAGGTAGTTGAGTGTTTGAGTTTGCAGGCTTAGTGGTTTGAGTTTGTTGGATTTGGATTGGTAGGACATTTTTCTTAGTGCCTTCACCATCTTATTTCTTCTTCCTTATTCTTTCATCTCCTATCTTCTTATCATCCCTTTTCTTGTCTTCTACTTTAGTGCCAGTTGCTTTAGTAGATTGATTTGTGTTTTGGGTAACTTGATTTCAGCATCTTTTAAATATCTCCCCAGTATCTTGATCATGTCTTCATTTTTAATAGTCTTGTAATGTTTTGTCTTCAAATCTGTTTCCAGAGTCATTATCAGCTTCTTGTTTAACATGACACATTGCTTTGGAATTTGAAAATGTTTGCAATTTTTGGTGGTTAGCCCCTCCCTTGCTTGGTTGTAGATATGCTTCTAGAAAAGCAGCTACTTGAGCCTTCTTCAATGCATTCAGCAAGAGAGTGTCTTCATGGATCACTCTGTTGACTTTGTTGATTAGAACATCCAATTCAGATGCCTTTCTTGTTATGAGATAATTAAGGGACACCTGCATGCATCTATCCACACCAGAGTCATTTATGTTGACAACTATTCTTCTCTCTTAAAATTCATTCATAGTTACCATGATCACCCTTAAGAAATTTAATGTCTTGTACAAGGCCTTTTTGTATGTGAAGAAGTTGTTATTTAGAGAAGCCCTGAGAGCCTTTAGCAATTCATCAAATTCTCTGCTTGGACTAGGTCCCTCAGCTGCTTTTAGTAGCCTCTCCATCCCAACATCAATTTGCTGTTCAGTTTCCTTGGAACCGGCTTTTTGAGTTTGGACAGATGATTTTAGCAACCTAACCTCTATCTCCCCCTTAGGCTTGTTAGCAGGCAAGATGACAGTGTAGGGATTTTAGGCCTAATAGCTTCTGGAAGTGCATGCAATGGAATATTTAGAGTACCCATGATAGCTCCCAAAGAGACTGAATTTTGCATTTGAAGATGTTTATAAGAGTCCACCAGAGTCTTGATGTCAGCCTGTTGACTTTGTACTAGAGCTGTGAGTTGAGAGACTTGAGATTTTAATGAATTATTTGATAACTTTAAAGTGGAGACTTGAGATTGAAGAGCTTGGATTTTCAAGTTTGTTGATGTTGACATTGGTTGTTCGAATCCTGAATAGATAGAAGCACCAAATGTGGCATGAATTGATCCTTGATGCCTTCCATCAAAAGAGAAAATGGTTCATATCTAGCTTGATGAAGTTGATCCAGTTTGACCCTTGTGTCATTGTTACTGGTGATATGATTCTGGACAACTTCATGTAGAGCCACAAGTGACTGTTTGATATTCTTGATGCTTTGCTCCATGCTAGTCACATCAAACTTTACAATTTGATCAGTGAATCTCTGGAATTTATTCTTGATCTCAACTTGAGTTAGCACAAGGTCATCAAGTTTTTCTTTCACCAACTATCTTATCTTGTGTTGATGGCTGTTCAGAGTCTGTTGGAGTGCTTTACTCATGAGATGAAAAGCTTTTAGTTGAGCTTTGTAGACTTCTGTCACAGCATCATAGACTTCCTTTGGAATGAGTGTCTTGGCATTCCTTCCCAATATTGTGATATATTCTTCTCTAAATTTTTCGAAGACCTCATCCATCTCAAGCTAAAGTCCTTGTCTAACCAAGCATCCACATTTCCATCTTGTTCAGCTTCACTGACAATTTTCTGTTATTGGTCTTCAACATCTATTTTGTAAGACAAAAAGATTACTTGATAGTCCTGATTGGACATGTTTATTATAAAAAGCTATTGTATGATGTTGGCAAGTTCAGAAAATTGATCTACTATAAGGTCATTCATGGTGATTAGTTAAGCCTGAGCATCCTGAGCCACCGGGAGATTAAGTGTGATGGTTGTTGAGAAAGGTTTAATGTAGAAGGTATGTCTGTTTGAGTTGAGGTAGATGGTTGAGTTTCAATAATATTACATGTGACAGATGCCACAGTTTGACTCATAATTGGAACTGTGGTTATGACAGTATGTTGTTCACCACTTGTGGGAACCTCGAATTGAATTGCAGGGGTTTTGACCAGGTTACTGTCATGTACCATGGCCTCAAACCCTTGCTCTTCTTGCAAAGAGCTAGCACTTGAATGTGCTTCACTTGCCTCCCCTATAATAGGCTCATTGGCAATTGGACTCCTATCTTCAATTGTATGCAATGTCAGCTAGGGTTTTGAGGGGAGTTGTCCCTTCATGGGGAACCTTCAATTGAATTTGAGAGGATTTAGATAGCTCCCCCTCAAGAGTACTACCCTCAAACCTATCAATCTGTGGAGATTGTTTAGCACATGAAGATTCCCACCAGTAATTGGTTTCGCCTTTCAGAAAGTAGCTAGCAAAATCCTTCTTCTGTTCTTCCTCAACTTTCACCAACGTAAAAGCCTTTTCTATCTCCTTCAGCCAAGCTCTTGCTTTTGTAGGATCTGTGGAACCGGTAAATTCTGGAGGCTTTACCGATTGAAATTGCTTGAAAGTAACTACAGGTGCTGCTGGTGGTACTTGTTGTCCTGGATGAGCAGCTAGCTGTAGCATTTGTTGTTGAAACTGCTGCTACTGCTGCTGCATCTATTGTTGCATCATCAGCATCTGCTGTTGCATGAGATGAAACATCTGATCCATCTGGTTATTATCATTTTGGCCCTCGGTATTTCCGTTAGACGAGTCGGGTCATACCTTTCTTTTAGGTGCCATCTTTCTGATAATAAAACCATGGGTTCTCTTAATAACAATATACTAAACATGTGTTATGGAATGGAAACAGTCTTTATAATATTAATACAACGTTAAAACAGTTGATATGGGGAAACAAAACAATTTATTAAATATCTAATAAATAAAACAATGCAATGTTTAAATAAATCCTTTTTAAAATAATTTTAAAATTTGAAAACATAAAGGGTACAACATGATTATAAATAAAACAACATTTTAAAATATGCAACAGTAAAACAATGAAATAAATGTAAATGCTTAAATGAATGGAAAAATAAAATAAAGAAAACGTTAAAAGGTTCATCTTATATATATATATAGGTAGGACACCAACTGCAGGTGTCAATGCTTGATACAAAAGTCTATGATATGTCAGTCGTACTGCTACTGCTATCAGTCAAAACTAGTGGCTACACTCATATAAACTAGTCATACAATACTATGCTGCCTCTATCTACAGATATATACAAGATACAACACTCCTCCATCTGCTAAGATCAGAATCCTGGTGGCACACGGCTCAGCTCCTCCTGCAAAGCCTCTAACACTGCCTCTGTAAGTCTCATCGCCCTACGGTATGCTGCCTCTGCACTAATGTCTTGCTGCCTCAAGTCAGTAAGCTCCTGAGAACCAACCCAGTGGATCTGACGTAATCTCTCTCTCAAGATGTAGTCTGGGTGAAGTGCTCGAACTGGACCGTCCGCCTGTGTCTCAAACAACCCAAGGATTTCTCTACACTGATCCCGTCATCTGATCCTCTCCTCTCTCTCTCTCTGACTGGAAACACTGATATGTAACTGTGTGATGCTCACGAAGATCCGTGCAGGAACCTCGAGAAGGCAATGGTAATGGCTCATCTACTACTACCTCGTCCATAAACTCTGGCTGAGGGAACTGTAATACTCCGGGCATAGGGGCATAAACCGCTAGCGGTGCAGGAAATAAAACAGGCTGCTCCATGGGTGCATATACTGGTGGCTCTAACTCAAGCTCCATATGTGGAATCTCTGGAATCTCAACTGGTGGCACAGGAACCTGGGGCTCTAAGTCCTCCCACTGTGGAATGTCAACCATATTAGGAACATCAAACATCGGAAACTCCAAAGGTGGAAAGTCAGGTATCTCCGGCTCAAAATATAGGAAATAATCAACAAAATCTTGTACCTCTGGTGGAGGGGGTATCTCTGGTGCTGGTCCAGGTGGCAATGATGGAGGTGGTGGTAATGGAGGAAAAATCTGCACTGATACTGGGGCTAGTACTGGTGTTACCACTGGGTCTGTCTCAGTCCGCTCCGTAGATGATGACGAAGAAGCCATCTAATATATATAATAATAATAACACAAGAACAATCAAATCATAATCCTAGAACTCATAACTTCTAATCACATAAACAAACAATCCTAACACTCTTACTTCTATCCTATATGATCTTCCTATCTTATCTTAACCCTAATGTTCTTGTTTTCAAGGGTCAAAACCTATGCTCTGATGCCAACTATAACACCCTCCAAATCCGGGGTATAGATTTGGGGTATTATTAACATTAACCACACATTAAACCTGCACAAGCGGAATATTATTATGATAATTACGCCGAACTACTGCTACTCAGGATCTTTTAAGGTTAAGAGTTGAAAACAAGAATGACACACTAACTTTTTTACAAACCCAAATAAAAACAATCTATCTCAAGAACTCTCTTTGTTACAAAACTTTATTCTAACTACATTCTCAACACACACTTTTATTCAAACCACCCAAAACTTTTATTCAACCCAACATTACTTATCATGTTACACCTGATCAGGTAACTCAAAGCTCTCTTCTGGAATAGGGAGGAACACTCCTGGTATAAGAGGGTCCCACTGTTTGACTCGCTTCTTGACTATGCGGGTCCTGATGGGTTTCATTCTCTACCTTAACTATAAAATAATAGGAATAACAATAAAAGGGGATGAGCCAAAATTGCTCAACAAGCCTGCAACAATATATATAGTATAAAGAGGAAAGAATAAATGAACCGATAATTTGGTGGTTTGAACAACCATCTGCTTCTGTGTAGAATAATAATTTGCCATTGCTGGCAAATGCCAAATGAACAAGACTGGAAACAAGAACTAACTATGCACTATAACCTGCTGATCAGTCTGGATACAGTGCGGATCTATACCCAACTTCATAGACCCGACCAATATAAGGAGTACTCAGGCAACCACGACCTATTAATTAATGGTCTGAGTAAAACCCAGCCCGTATAGTAACCTTCCAGTCCAAAGCGTAGCATCTGGAACAATCAGAATGCTTTTGATATATCCCAACACCAGGATATATCAGATTATATGTAACAAGGGTAAAAGTATTGGAATATGAATAGGGGATTCAATAAATTGAGAGAAATCAAGAATCGAAATGACATAGAAACAAGAATCAATAATTGGGTAATAGTGTATATGAACAAGAATTATCAAAGTGTAACTGATATGGAAAATGGGGTATAATTCACTATTCTGAATTTAGAATAGGGGAAAAACTTGCCTTGCGCGTACTTAACCTGGTTCACTCACCGCCTTCGGTCTCTAGCTTGATCTACCTTGCTGATACTGGATCAATCATAGAAAGATAGTCATTTAGATAACTTACTACATACGTGTATCTCAAATTGATACTACATAACCCTATCAATCTACCCATGCGTTTCTATCTGACTCGAATATATACAAATATAATTATATAGCACATAAGGTTCACATAACCACGTAAAGCACATAGCATATAAATCACATAATTGATAATTTTGGACTTATAAATATTTTTAGAATCATTACTAAACTCATACATGTATTAACTAACCCTATTTGATTTTATTATAATTTTTCGGGATTTATTTGACTCGATTCTACCCCTCTTAGGGCCTATAAATCATTAACTATCACAAGACCACTCTCTTTTGGAGGAAATTATGATTTACGATTATTTTTATTGGATTCATTTCATTTTTCTGAGTCTAGGGGTCTTCGTTTCACTCAATTCAGACTAACGGTTTAATTATTATGAATTAAACAAAATTTAATTAATTAATAATTAATTATAAATAATTAATTATAATTAAATAATCCTTAATTATATTTTTAAATAATTAATTAACAATTATTTTATTTTAAAATAATTAATACCTAATTATTAGGATTAACTACAATTTATTAAATTATTATCACTTACTCGATTAGATCGATTATTCACAAATAATCAATCAATACAATTAACTGATACGCTATTTATCGAATAAATAAATATTACTCGAATCATCTAACTCCACGAGCAACTACTCGTTTAACTACGAGCTACTCGCGATCCTTGAATAACTATCGAACTATTGTTATTATGATTATAACTTATACGATTTATTAATCAATTAACTATCGGTATTTAATTATTAGATACGAATAATTATTACAACACTCTTTGAATAAATATCGCTCGATTAATAATTCTAACTTAACGAATCACTATTCGAATAAGTACGAGTTACTCGCAGTATTCAACTAATTTATGAATTATTATTCGTATTATTCGATTATTTTTAATCCTTATTTATTAATTAATTACCTAATTATTAATTAAATAAATAACTAATAAATAATTAGATAAATAATTAAATAATTAATTAAATAACTAATTTCAAATTTCTAAATTAATAAAATAATTTAGAAATTATTATTAATAATTTTCAGAATTAAAATCTAATTTTTATTAGATTTTTAGAATTATTAAAATCTGATTTTGATTTTATACAATAAAAGAAATTAATTAAAAATCCAAAAACAGAAACTGAGAATCGGGTTTTGAAGATCAAACCCGGGTCGTTTCCCGGGTCGAAACCGGGTCGACTCGGGTCACGAAGAACACCGGCTGCCCAGAAAACGTCGACGCCGGCGGCCCGATTCCGACGAACCAATTCTGCCACTACAGCGATGCAACGACGAAGTTAGTCGAGGGTTTTCATTCTCCAGCCTCCCAGGAAGCTTGTCCCACCATTCTTTTTCATCCCCATTGCACAGGTCGCCATCTCCGGCCAAAAATAAAACAACTCCGGTGAGCTGCAACCGAATCCGACGAGCTCGGTTTTCAGGCAAAACGGACATCGTTTGGTTCGTTTCTTAATAGGTTTTCACTCCAAATCACTCCAGGAATAAAATCACGCCAACAACTTCGTCTAATAACCTCGGGAACCATTTCTCCGATCAAAATCATAATATTTCCGGCCAAAACTCAAAGTACCGATTTCGTACACCAAAAATTACATATAATAGCTTAAAATAAAGCTTATTATCTCTACAATCTAACCCCTATAATCAAAATAACCTCAGATTCATACAAAATCAAAAACGAACTAAAATAAAATTGTATAAACTTGAAACTAAGAACTAACACTTAGAACAATCGTGTATTCAAATAAATAGCATAAATCGACTGTAAACAAGTATATACAACTATACCAAGCATCAAAATCATCCCAGAACCCCATAATCAAAACCCCCCAATTTCAGTCCAAGAACCCCAAAATATGAATTGAAAATCTAAACCACAAAACATGAAATTGATGGTATGAATAGAAAGTAGAGATCAAGAGTTTTGTTTTGGTTACTCACATGATCGATTTGGATAACAGAATCACTTTCAAATCTGCAGTTAAATTCTCTAGATGTTCTTCACCCCCACAAATATTTTCTTGAATTTTTGATTTTTTAATTATAATTAACTAAATAATTAATGACAAATTAGGTATTTATATTTATGAAAATAATACCCCTAAATAAATAAGGGTCTAATTACACATCTAATAAAAATATTTGGCCCCAATTTTTATAATTTTTGGGTATTAATAATGAATTTTTAAATATTCAATAAATACAAAATAAATGTAAAAAATTCCCAAAAATTGAGAATATTACAAAAATGCAAAGAAAAATGATATATGATAATTTCATGATCATATAAAAATAAAAATGTGATTTTTGTGGGGTTTTTGGTACCCAAAGGGGTCCGGAAAAGTCGTTTTTCGCGAAAAAGGTAAATTTGTAAAATGTCTAGGGGTTCAGAATAACGACATGGCATAGGTTATTTTTGGCAAAATAAGACCAATGATTTTGTTTGAAATATGGGCTTTTAAAATACTGTTTGAGCTGTACGGGTTTTGATACAAAATATATAACTTACGATAAAACATTCAATAAATATCCAAAACACGTTCGGATCAAAACAGACAACACGTAGCACATAACAATTAGGGTTTAACGACTCAACACAGTTAATCACATAATAATACACATAATTTATCTTTATAATAATATAATACAAGCGTAATTTCTCGGTCGATACATTCTCCTCCCCTTAACAGGATTCTGTCCTCAGAATCATACTATGAAAATAACTGAGGATATTTCTCTAACATATCACTCTCGAGCTCCCAGGTTGATTCTTTAACCACTGGGTTTCTACACAAAACTCTCACTAATGATACAGACTTATTTCTTAATACCCTCTCTTGCGGATCTAGAATTCTTATCGGTTGCTCTACATACGACAAATCTGCTTGGAGTTCTATTGACTCATATTCTATTACATGCCTTGTATCAGGGTTGTACTTCTTAAGCATAGATACATGAAATACGTTATGAATATGCTGCATATGGGGTGGTAAAGCTAACTCGTACGCAACCTTTCCAACTTTCTTTAAAATTTCAAATGGTCCAATGTAGCGAGGTTTCAATTTACCTTTGTTACCAAACCTAGTTAATCCCTTCCATGGTGATACCATTAACAATACATGTTCCCCTTCCTGGTAGTCCATATTTTTTCTGGATTGATCTGAATATTTACGGTGTCGATTCTGCGCCGCTTCAAGTCACTTGCGGATAAGTTCTACTTTTTCCTTGGTCTGCTGAATCAGTTCTGGACCTAGAATCTTGCGTTCTCCAACTTCATCCCAACATGTAGGTGATCTGCATTTTCTCCCATATAAAGCTTCATAAGGTGGCATCCCGATACTTGCTTGATAGCTGTTATTGTAAGAAAATTCCACTAGCGGTAAATGCTCGTCCGAATTGCCTTCAAAGTCTATTACGCATACACGTAGCATATCTTCGATTGTTTGGATTATCCTTTCACTTTGCCCGTCCGTTTGCGGATGATAAGTAGTACTCATGTTCAACTTGGTTCCTAGACATTCTTGGAATTGTCTCCAAAATCTCGAATTGAAACGGGGATCTCGATCCGATACAATCGATACGGGTACTCCTTGACGCATTACGATTTCCTTGAGATATAAGTGCACTAACTTGTCCAGTGAAAACCTTTCGTTAATCGGAAGGAAATGTGCTGACTTCGTTAATCGATCAAGGATAACCCAAATTGCATCGTGATTTGCTTTCGTCCTTGGAAGTCCCACTACAAAATCCATGGCTATGTGCTCCCATTTCCATTCTGGAATATCTAGTGGTTGTAGTAGTCCGCTCGGGCGTTAATGTTCAACTTTAACTCTTTGGCACGTATAACACTTGCTGACCCATTCCGCTATCTCTTTCTTCATATTTGGCCACCAAAAGTTTTTCTTCAAGTCTCTATACATCTTTGTGCTTCCGGGATGAATCGAATATCTTGAACTATGAGCGTCTTGTAAAATTTCCGCTTTTAATTCCGGTACGTTAGGTATTCAGATCCTCGAAGCAACTCTAAAAATTCCTTTAGCATCCTTCTGACTGGTAATCTCTTCTCCTGTCAAATTGTCGATTTCCTGGTCCATTACTTCTTCCTGACACCTTCATATTTTCTCCAATAGTTCTGGCTGAAAAGTCATAGCGTAAATTATTTCAGTAGAGCTTTCTGGAACACGAACTTCAATCTCCAATTTATCGAATTCCTTGATTAAATATTCTGAAGATGTTAACAGATTCAATCGTTCCTTTTGACTTAACGCGTCTGCTACTACATTGGTCTTGCCTGGATGATAATTGATTGAGACATCGTAATCCTTCATTAACTCTAACCAACGTCATTGTCGCATGTTAAGTTCTTTCTGTGTGAAAATATACTTCAAGATTTTATGATCCGTATAAATCTCACATTTTTCGCCGTACAGATATTATCTCCAAAGCTTCAGTGCGAACACAATTGCTGCTAGTTCGAGATCGTGCATTGGATATTTCTGTTCATGCAGCTTTAACTGTCTGGAAGCATATGCGATTCCATATACATGCTGCATCAGAACACATCCAAGTCCTCGATACGAAGCGTCGCTGTATATGGCAAAATCCCCTTGATCGTCAGGTAAAACAAGTACATGTGCGGTTACTAGTCGATTCTTCAACTCTTGGGAACTTATTTCACATTTCTCGTTCCATTCAAACTTTTCATTCTTTCGTGTCAACTTCGTCAATGGTGTGGCTATCTTTGCAAAATCTTTAACGAATCTTCTGTAATAACCATCTAATCCCAAGAAACTTCTGACTTCCGTTGGCGTCTTTGGTCTTTCCCAATTTAGAATAGCTTCAATCTTTGCTGGATCCACTTGAATTTCTTCAATACTGATGATGTGTCTTAGAAATTGCACTTTCTTTAACCAAAATTCACATTTTGAAAATTTTGCATAAAGCTGCTCCTTTCGTAACGTCTCCAATGTCGTTCTTAAGTGTGCTGCATGTTCTTCTTCCGTCTTTGAATAAATCAAGATGTCATCAATAAATACAATGATGAACTTATCCAGGTACTTCTTGAATACCTGGTTCATCAAATCCATAAATGCTGCAGGTGCATTCGTCAGTCCAAAAGCCATCACGAGAAATTCATAATGTCCATACCTCATTCTGAACGCAGTCTTTGGAATATCTGTTGCCTTGATCTTTAACTGATGATAACCTAATCGTAAGTCGATTTCCGAAAACCATGCTGCTCCTTTCAGTTGATCAAATAAGTCGTCGATGCGAGGCAAAGGATATTTATTCTTGATAGTTAACTTGTTCAGCTCACAATAATCAATACACAGTCACATGCTACCGTCCTTCTTTTTCACAAACAATACTGGTGCGCCCCATGGGGATACACATGGCCTTATAATTCCTTTGTCGAGAAGTTCTTGCAACTGCTTTGCTAATTCCTTCATTTCAATAGGTGCCATTCGATATGGAGCTTTCAAAATTGGTTTAGTCCCTGGCGCCAAATCAATAGTAAACTCGATCGCTCGATCCGATGGAAGTCCTGGAAGTTCTTCAGGAAAGACATCGGGAAACTCACAAACTACAGGAATATCTTCAATCTTCGGACTTTCTTTGTTGGTATCCAACACGTAGGCTAAATAAGCTTGACATCCTTGGCGTACCAATCATTTTTTCTGCATCATTGTTAAGAATCTTTGTCTTTTTTTCCACCTTTAAATATTACCGTTGTATTTCCTTCAGTCTACATTTCACTTTCTTATTTGCGCATTCAATCTGAGCATTATTACTAGCTAGCCAATCCATTCCTAAAATAACATCAAATTCCCCTAACCTGAAAGGTATCAAGTCAACTGAGAAATGACATCACCCTATCTCAATATCACAACCTGGGCATACTTGATCTACCATAACCTGATCATCATTTGCTAATTTTATGACTAGCACTTCATCTAACCACTGAATCTCACATTCTATCTTAGAGATAAAATCTTCAGAAATAAAAGATCTAGTAGCTCCTGAATCAATCAATACTAAAGCATTTACTATAACGACTCGTGTATTATCCTTTTTACTTTAATATTTAAAAGTGTAATAAAGGTTTAAATAATTAAATAAAATGTGTATAATGGTTTTGGCAGCGGTTACTGATTGTTATTTAATTATTTACGATTTGTGGATGTGTGGGATTGAATTGTGTGATTTATTAGTAAGTGGTATGATTTTATCTCGTTTGTAAAAGTGATTATTTCTAAAATTGGTTTTATAATTTTATAATTTTAATAATTATTTTTAGGACTTTATAAAATTGAGAAATCAATATTCTATTTATTATTTATTTTTAAATGATTTTATGAGTATGTTTGGTTGTAAAATCCATACTTAATTATGGAAATCTTCAAAAATTACGAAACTCATATTTTATGAAGTTTATAATATTCTGAGAATTTTAATTTTTTTTTAGAAATTTTCGGGAATGGTTTCACCCGCGCGTCGTTTCGTTATTTGTTAAAAAGCGGGTACAAAGAGCACCTTAAAAAGTATTTTAAATTTTCAAAAATTATGTTTTGTAAACTCCGGGATCTTTATAACATTTTGAAATTTTTTCACAATTTTCTGAAACTATTTTTCGTACACCCAAATTCATTAATTTCGAGTTGTGGGGTGAATCGAGCCGCAAAAACCTATGTAATTATCCTAAATGCTACGTGTTCATTCCATATTCTTCAGAGGATACGTGTTTCCTGCGTATGCCGCGGAGTTGTAATCTGTTAAAAAAAATATAAGAAACCAAACCCCCCTGCTTTGGCTACACGCGCCTCGTCTCTCTCTGTTTATTCTCTTCTCAGTTTCTCTTTTTCTTTCTTCCTTCCGTTTCTTCCCTTCATCTCCGGTGTTACGTCCGGTAGTGCTAATTCAGGTAATACTCCCGGCTTGCTTCGGTTCTGTTATAATTAAATTGCTTGCATGTATATATACATGTATGTATATATCTGTGTGTGCTCCTGTGTTCGTGATGTGTGTGTCTGTGATGTGTGTGTGTCTGTGATGTGTGATGGTGTCGTGTGTGTGTGTGTGTGACGGCCGTGAGGCCGTGCGTGCGACGGGGAGTGGTGGCTGTGCTGTTATGGTGCGGTTGTGTTCTTTGTGTTTGGGCTTGGTTTTGTTGGGCTTCCTGTGTTGTTGGGCTTGTAGTAGGGCCTTATTTTGGGCCTCTACTGTTGGGCCGAATTCTGCAGTTGGGCTTGATGGTTATAACTTTTAATTCTTATTTTCAAATTTCTGCAGGGTTTTTGATTAATATTCATGATATTAATTATTTGTGCGGAGTAATTTTAAGGATTAATCAGTGAAATTTTGCGTTGGAAACCCGAGAATTTATCGAGTACCCGCAAAATTTTACCGCCGTCTGCGATGACTTTTTATGAGCGGACGGTGGACGGTGATGACGATGTTCTGAGTAATAAATTTTATAAATAAATAAAATAATTACATAAAATATTTTCAGACTTAAATAATTAATTGCGAATGGTGAGATGTATGTTGTATAAAATAATGGAACAATATTGCGGATTGTTGTGATTGTTGACGTCAATTGTAATCGACGGGTAGTCTTATAAACAAAGAAGTTGCTGCCAAAATTTTCTAAAAATATATTTGTAAACGTACGTATTTATATTATACGTGTTACCCCTAATAGTATTCTGACTACGTGATTACGTGATTATGTGTATAATGATTATACGAGTCGGGTTATAGGATTGGGTAATTAGGATTTGAGGATATCAAGCATGTCGGTATAACTAATTAGGGTACTCTGTATTTGTAGATCCCAGACGAGTTTTCCCAGGATCAAAGTCAGCGTGAAAGCTACTTAGGGTTTTGTAAAGCGTTGCAAGGTAAGTATCCATGACCATTCTTTTATGGTTCAGTACATATGAATAGCTAAATACTTTATTTTCGTAGTGGAACAGAAACGTTTTAAGTTACGTATCCCCTGTAGTTATAAATCACTGTTTTCAAATTGTTTTGGGGAAAAGAAACTTCGAAAGGTACCTATCTCAAATGAAATGATTTGCGAACTGGATTTTATATGTGTGCTAGTTAAATAAATGATTTTGGAAATGAAATAGGTACAAGTGTTTTGAAAAATGAATAAAACGGTCAGATATGGGATACATTGGGGCCAGAGTAGGCCTATTGAGGTGGCGTAAGAGGCTAATTCGGTTCCGCGTAATATAAAACTGATTAATCTAGTAGGTCAGAGACCTAGCTAGTCTCTGAGTTCCGGAATAGGTAAATGGGATGGCAGATAGAGCTGCCTGGTGTTGATAGCTTGATCAACTATCTTCACATATCCGCTACGTATCTGATTTGGATTTGTGAATTACATAAGAGCATAAATAGTTGATACAGCGGTTTTATAAAAGTGATTAGCATGCTAAAATTGGACTCTGGTATTTACACAACACACTACTATGTTGTTTTGATAAAGCATGCTAGTTAGTGATATCCAGTTATCTCTGATTTTCATTATAAAATGTTGATATCATGATTATAGCTCTGTTCCTATTATCGTTACATTACTGCTTTTATTCCGTTATTCATATGTTGGTGCTGCTGAGCGTTTATGCTCACCCTTGCAAACTGTTATGTATATCTCGCAGATGCCTAGAAGACCAGTCAGACAAATCCATGTTCCCGCCCCCTCTGGACCCGGCTCCTCTGAGGTAGTTTGTATCAGGCCATGAGGTCTGATGAGTTGCTGAATAAAGTTAGAGTGTGTTAGATGTTGAATAAAGAGTTTGTAGTAATGTAAACCTGAATTATACTGGAACCTGGATCGGATCTTGGTTTGGGGTCAAGTTAGTATATTTTAATAATAATTCTGTTGTTTATATTTTTAGTAATTATGTTTGGTGACGTCAACTCCTGACCCCGGGGTTGAGGTCGTCAAAGTTGGTATCAGAGCTAGAGGTTCAAGTCCCTGATTCAGGTTAGGGATTGTGTCGAGTAGGTGATAATGTGAGTCTTTAGGTGTGAGTCAGCAACTCATATAGAGGAGCAAACCTTTAGAGTCAGTCGAGGGTTCCGACGGCGTTACCCTAACATTTATTCAATATTTTGATAGAATTGCCTTGACCTGGTTGTGTCTTTCCTGTATATTTATTATGTTGACAGTGGCCTATTGCGATTTCGAGTTCTCCATCTCGGGAGAATCTCTCTTATTCGGATAGCTCAGATTCTGAGAGACCCCCGAATGTTGTTACTGAGGAGACCCCTATGCCTCCTCCACCAGTCCCTTCTTTTGTGCCGAGAGACATCCCTGGACCCGGTCCTCGTCCCCGTTGGGTACGTAGGTCTGTGTCTGCTATCAGGGATTTCCCTCCCGGCTGTGGTCCCAGTTCTTCCATGATGAGACCTCCAGTACCTCCTGTGGCCCCTAGTGGTACTTCTTCACCGATCCCTTACCATGTTCATCGGGCGGTGAATACCTCCTTTATTAGAGATCAGAGTCCGGAGTTTGCTGCTCAGTTTGATCAGGTACCTATTGCACCTTTCCAGGATATTTCGGCCCCTTCCCCTGAAGTGGGAGCCCGTGTGAGAGCATTGACCCAGATGGCTATAGAGAGGGCTAGATCTGTTGACCATTTCATTAGTTCAGAGTTCAGAGCTGTGCAGTATCAGGACCTAGTGAACTGGTTAGTGTTTGAGCTAGGTTCCATTGGTGGCAGTGGTAGTGGCTAGACAGAGTTGCAGCAGAGAGATACAGAGCTCAGAGTTGACTTCTAGGAGTTCTGTAGTTGTTTACTTTGTATATGTACATTATGTTGTGATAGTTTGTAGTAGGCGAGGCTGTTATGACAGCCAATTTTGGTGTGTATTCGGATGGGTTCTTTTCGGTTGGATTTTTATTTGTACTAGTTGGATTCTGTTGGTTAATGTATTTCAGATGCTTTATTCTATTGTTCAGTTTTTTTATATATATTGTGCGTTGCTATTATTGTTGTTATTATTATTGTTGTTTCTGTTGCTGGCATTTTTAGATTATAATCATTCACTCAGGACAGATCCAAGTAAATTGGGGATGAGAATATTGTCTTAGTGGCAACGCTCTCCTGATGCATAAATATAAACTTCCCGGTGCAATACATTTTCTTATATATGACTGTTATGTTTCAGGGGATGCCACCAAAGAGAAACTCTCAACCCAATAATGGATCTGTTGGGTATCCTTCCATGAGTGAATTGATGAATTTGTTGCGTCAGCAGTCTGTACAGCTGGCCCAACAGCAACAACAATTCTAGCAGCAGCAGCAACAATTGCAACAACAACAATAATAGCAACATCAGCTCATACAACAGCAACAACAGCAAATCCAACAACAACAACTACAAATCCAGCAGCAGCATGAAATGAGGGGGGCAACTCAGGGTGTTAGTTTTAAGTCTTTTCAAGCAGTGAAGCCCCCAGAGTTTAAAGGAGAAGTAGATCCTGTTGTTGCCAGGATATGGTTAAAGGAGATGGAAAAGGCATTTGCGCTCACCAAGGTGAGTAAGGATTTAAAGACTGACTATGCTAGTTATTTTCTAAGGAATGATTCGAATTATTGGTGGGAATATACGCGAGCCCTAGAAGGAGAAGGTCCAGTTCCCTGAGCCAAATTTACAGAGTTGTTTTTGGAGAAATACATTCCGGACTGTCTCCAGAGTCAAATGGAAATGGAATTGAAACAAGGAGATATGAGTGTTACGGAATATGAAGCAAAGTTTACGGAGATGGCCCGTATATCACCGGAATATGTGAGTTCAGAAGCTCAACGAGTGAAGCGGTTTCAGCAAGGGTTGAAGCCAGAAATAAGAAGTGGAGTTGTAGCCTTACAACTTAAGACCTATACTTCGGTAGTCCAGGCTGCCCTGGTAATAAAGAGTGATCAGAAGTTAGCTGCAAAGGAGCAGGGTGAGAAGAAGAGGAAATTTGAAAGTGGACCCGCTAGGTCAGAATCAGGAATAGCAAGTCGGAAGTTCCAGCGTTGGTTTGGCAAGAATAAGAATAAGAGATTCAAAACACAGAATTTTCCCCAGGCTAAACCCGATACTACTTCATTTAACTCTGCCCCGACAAGGATGAGTAAGCTAGTGGCTGATTGTAAGACGTGTGGGAAGAAGCACAGTGGACAGTGCTGGGAGAATATCAATTGTTTTTAGTGTGGACATAAAGGTCACTATTCCACGGAGTGTAAGTCTGAGATTCAAGGAGTCACTTGCTTTAGTTGCGGAAAAGTGGGACACATAGCTAGGAATTGCAAGTTAGTGACCCAAGATAATGCTGGAAGGAGTGTGTCCCAAGAACCAACAACCAGTATTGCTAGAGCTAGGACTTTTAAGATGACCAAGAAATCTCCAGTTCATGACTCCGATGTGGTTGCAGGTACGCTTTCTCCTAATTCCGTACCTGTTAACATTTTGTTTGATTCGGGAGCGTCCAAATCTTTTATATCTGTGAATTGTGTGAATAAAATGCAATTGATGTTAGAAGACCTAGAAGAACCTTTGACCATAGAAGTGTCTAATAAAGATAAATTACTCGTAAATCAATTTTGTCCTAGTTGTTCCCTAGCGATTTCAGGGTATATGTTCCCTGTTGACTTAATACCTTTCGAGTTGGGAGACTTTGATGTTATTTTAGGTATGGATTGGTTGTCTTTATATAAGGCAAATATAGACTGTAAGAAAAAGAGAGTTGTTATGTACACCCCCAATAATAAAAGAGTCAGTTACCAAGGACAGAGACAAGATAAAAAGTTCCTTTCAGTAATGCAAGCAAAGAGATTGATGCGGCAAGGATGTGAGGTGTATTTAGCTCATGTGGTGGATAGGAAGAAAGAGACCCCTATTTTGGAGGAGATTCCTATAGTAAGAGAATTCCCTGACATTTTCCCGGAAGAGTTACCAGGATTGCCACCTGATCGAGAGATAGAGTTTTTCATTGATTTGATACCTGGAGCTGAACCAGTTTCTAAGACTCCATACAGGATGGCCCTGATGGAAATGAAAGAATTGGCTACGTAACTTCAGGAATTATTGGACAAGGGAGTCATTCGACCCAGTGTTTCTCCGTGGGGTGCTCCAGTGCTATTTATAAAGAAAAAGGATGGAAGTATGAGATTGTGTATTGACTATAGAGAGCTGAACAAGTTGACGATAAAGAATAAGTATCATTTGCCACACATTGACGATTTGTTTGATCAGCTTAAGGGAGCATGATATTTCTCAAAGATTGACTTAAGATCTGGCTACCACCAACTGAAGATAAAGCCTAAAGATATCCCCAAGACTGCATTCAGAATAAGGTATGGCCATTATGAGTTTTTAGTGATGTCGTTTGGATTGATAAATGCGCCATCGGCTTTTATAGATTTGATGAATAGGGTATATAAGGAGTATCTGGATAAGTTTGTTATTATATTTATTG
This sequence comes from Apium graveolens, assembly GCF_009905375.1. NCBI lineage: Eukaryota > Viridiplantae > Streptophyta > Magnoliopsida > Apiales > Apiaceae > Apium > Apium graveolens. The sequence continues at coordinate 59,308,585 of NC_133657.1, forward strand.
ATGACATCCTTATATATTCGAAGACTCCAGAAGATCACGCAATGCATCTACAGATTGCCCTTCAGAAATTAAGAGAAAAGCAATTGTATGCAAAGTTATCCAAATGTGAGTTTTGGTTGACAGAAGTGCAGTTTCTTGGACATGTGGTGAGTAAGGAAGGTATCAAAGTGGACCTAGTAAAGATCAAAGCCGTATCAAAGTGGGAGCAACCGAAGGCACCAACGAAAATAAGAAGTTTTCTTGGATTAACAGGATATTATCGAAGGTTTGTGAAAGATTTTTCGAAGATTGCGTCCCCATTGACCAAGTTGACCAGGAAGAATGAGAAGTTCGTTTGGACGGAAAAGTGTGAAGAAAGTTTCCAGGAATTGAAACAGAGATTAGTGACGACTCTAGTGTTAGCATTGCCAGATGAGATGGGAAACTTTGTAATCTATAGTGATGTTTTTTTGAAAGGATTGGGTTGTGTGTTAATGCAGCATGACAAAGTGATTGCTTAGGCCTCAAGACAGTAAAAGCCTCACGAGCAAAAATATCCAGTTCATGACCTTGGGTTGGCGGCTATAGTGTTTGCTCTAAAGTTATGGCATCACTACTTGTATGGAGAGAAATGTGACATTTATACAGACCATAAGAGCCTGAAGTACATATTCACGCAAAAGGATCTGAACATGAGACAGAGAAGATGGTTGGAGCTGCTTAAGGATTACGATTGTTCGATTAATTATCACCCACGTAAAGCCAATGTGGTGGATGATGCCTTGAGTAGAAAGGAAAGGTTGAATATGATTAAGATGGCGGAAGAACTAGAACAAGATTTGGAAAGAATGGAGATTGAGGTTCGAGTACCTAGTGAGAATCAAGAGCAACTATATGAAGTTACTTTCCAGCCGACATTGATGGAAAAGATCAAAAGGTGTCAAGAAGGAGTTATGGAACAAGAGTCGGACACTTTGACGGGAGAAGAGTTGTGTACTCAAAAAGATAGTCAAGGTTTGTATAGATTTTCATCCAGAGTTTGGATTCTTAATGTAACGGAATTGAAGAACGAGGTATTGCAGGAAGCGCATAACTCTAGGTTTTCTATCCACCCTGGTAGTACTAAGATGTACCAGGACTTGAAGAGAAACTTTTGGTGGCCAGGAATGAAGAAGGATATTGCCAATTAGGTAAGTAAGTGTCATGTATGTCAAACGGTGAAAGCAGAGCATCAACGACCGAGTGGATTGTTACAACCTTTGGAGATTCCCCAGTGGAAATGAGAAGAGATTGCTATGGATTTTGTAGTGAGATTGCCAAGGACGAGAGCAAATCATGATGCTATTTGGGTAATCATTGATAGGTTGACTAAGTCAGCGCATTATCTTCTGATCAATGAAAGGTATTCATTGGAAAAGCTAGCTAAGTTATACTTGGATGAGATAGTTACCAAACATGGAGTGCCTGTTTCTATAGTGTCAGATCGAGACCCGAGATTTAATTCCAGATTCTGGACTAAATTCCAAGAGTGCCTAGGAACGAAATTAAATATGAGCCCCGCTTATCATCCTCAGACAGACGGCCAAAGTGAAAGAACAATTCAGACCATAGAGAATATGTTGAGAGTCTGTGTTTTGGATTTTAAGGGTAATTGGGATGAACACCTACCTTTGATTGAGTTCTCGTATAATAACAGTTACCATGCCAGTATCGGGATGCCACCTTACAAAGCTTTGTATGGATGTAAGTGTAGATCACCGTTGTATTGGGATGAGGTAGGAGAAAAGAAAGTATTAGGTCCTAATTGGTTCAGCAAGTCAGAGATGTCATAGTGTTGATTCGGAAAAGGTTGGAAGCAGCCCAAGATAGACATAGAAAGTATGCAGATTTACATAGGAAATATATGGACTTCGAGATAGGAGCTTTAGTGTTACTAAAAGTATCACCTTGGAAAGGGTTAGTACGATTTGGTCAGAAGGGTAAACTTAGCCCTAGATTTATAGGTACCTTTGAGGTTTTGAAGAAAGTAGGAAAGGTTGCCTATGAGATGGCGCTACCTTCGCAGTGGCAGCACATTCATAATGTGTTCCACGTATCTATGTTGAAGCCCTATATCCCTAATTCAAATCAAGTTATAGAATATGAAGTGATTGAACTTCAGCCAGATTTGTCCTATGTGGAACAACCGATTCAAGTCCTCGACCGTAAGGAACAAGTCCTTAGGAATAAGTCGATTCCTATAGTAAAAGTTTTATGGAGAAATCCTCGAGTAGAAGAGTCTACATGGGAATTAGAGTCACACTGCTTGATAAATATCCTCAATTGTTTAGTTAAGTCAGATTCTGGGGACATAATCTTTTTAAGGGGGAAAGGATATAACGACTCGTGTATTCTCCTTTTTACTTTAATATTTAAAAGTGTAATAAAGGTTTAAATAATTAAATAAAATGTGTGTAATGGTTTTGGCAACGGTTACTGATTCTTATTTAATTATTTATGATTTGTGGATGTGTGGGATTGAATTGTGTGATTTATTAGTAAGTGGTATGATTTTATCTCGTTTGTAAAAGTGATTTTATTGTAGTTTTAATTTCATAAATACTTGGATTATTTCTAAAATTAGTTTTATAATTTTATAATTTTAATAATTATTTTTAGGACTTTATAAAATTGAGAAATCAATATTCTATTAATTATTTATTTTTAAATGAATTTCTGAGTATGTTTGGTTGTAAAATCCATACTTAATTATGGAAATGTTCAAAAATTACGAAACTCATATTTTATGAAGTTTATAATATTCTGAGAATTTTAAATTTTTTTGGAAATTTTCGGGAATCGTTTCACCCGCGCGTCGTTTCGTTATTTATTAAAAAGTGGGTACAAAGAGCACCTTAAAAACTCTTTTAAAAATTTTGAAAATTATGTTTTGTAAATTCCGGGATATTTCTAACATTTAGAATTTTTTTCACAATTTTCTGAAACTCTTTTTCATACACCCAAATTCGTTAATTTCGAGTTGTGGGGTGAATCGAGCCGCAAAAACCTACATAATTATCCTAAATGCTACTTGTTCATTCCATTTTCTTCAGAAGACACGTGTTTCCTGCGTATGCTGCAGAGTTGCAATCTGTTCAAAAAAATATAAGAAACAAACCCCCCTGCTTTGGCTACACGCGCCTCGTCTCTCTCTCTCTCTGTTTATTCTTTTCTCAGTTTCTCTTTTTCTTTCTTCCTTCCGTTTCTTCCCTTCATCTCCAACGTTACCTCCGGTAGTGCTAATTCCGGTAATACTCCCGGCATGTTGTAATTAAATTGCTTGCACGTATATACATGTATGTATATATCTGTGTGTGCTCCTGTGTTTGTGATGTGTGTGTCTGTGATGTTTGTGTGTCTGTGATGTGTGTGTGTGTGATGGTGTCGTGTGTGTGTGTGACGGCCGTGAGGCCGTGCGCGCGACGGGGAGTGGTGGCTATGCTGTTATGGTGCCGCTGTGTTCTTTGTGTTTGGGCTTGGTTCTATTGGGCTTCCTATGTTGTTGGGCTTGCAGTTGGGCGTTATTTCGGGCCTCTACTATTGGGCCGAATTCTGCAGTTGGGCTTGATGGTTATAACTTTTAATTCTTATTTCCTAATTTCTGCAGGGTTTTTGATTAATATTCATGATATTAATTATTTGTGCGGAGTAATTTTAAGGATTAATCAGTGAAATTTTGCTTTGGAAACCCGAGAATTTATCGGGTACCCGAGAAATTTTGCCGTCGTCCGTGATGATTTTTTACGAGCGGACGGTGGACGGTGATGACGATGTTCTGAGTCTTAAATTTTATAAATAAATAAAATAATTACATAAAATATTTTCAGACTTAAATAATTAATTGCGAATGGTGAGATGTATGTTGTATAAAATAATAGAGCAATATTGCGGATTGTTGTGACTGTTGACGTCGATTATAATTGACGGGTAGTCTTATAAACAAAGAAGTTGCTGCCAAAATTTTCTAAAAATATATTTGTAAACGCACGTATTTATATTATACGTGTTACCCCTAATAGTGTTCTGACTACGTGATTACGTGATTATGTGTATAATGATTATACGAGTCGGGTTATCGGATTGGGTAATTAGGATTTGAAGATATCAAGCATGTCGGTATAACTAATTAGGGTACTCTGTATTTGTAGATCCCAGTCGAGTTTTCCCAGGATGAAAGTCAGCGTGAAAGCTACTTAGGGTTTTGTAAAGTGTTGCAAGGCATGTACCCCTGACCATTCTTTTATGGTTCAGTACATATGAATAGCTAAATGCTTTATTTCCGTAGTGGAACAGAAACGTTTAAAGTTACGTATCCCCTGTAGTTATAAATCACTGTTTTCAAATTGTTTTGGGGAAAAATAACTTCGAAAGGTACCTATCTCAAATGAAATGATTTGCGAACTGGATTTTATATGTGTGCTGGTTAAATAAATGATTTTGAAAATGAGATAGGTGCAAGTGTTTTGAAAACTGGATAAAACGGTCATATATGGGATATATTGGGGCCAGAGTAGGCCTATTGAGGTGGCGTAAGAGGCTAATTCGGTTGCGCGCAATATAAAACCGATTAGTCCAGCAGGTCAGAGACCTAGCTAGTCTCTGAGTTCCGGAACAGGTAAATAGGATGGCAGATAGTGTCGTCTGGTGTTGATAGCCTGATCAACTATCTTTAAATATCTGCTACGTATCTGATTTGGATTTGTGAATTACATAAGAGCATAAGTAGTTGATACAGGGGTTTTATAAAAGTGATTAGCATGCTAAAATTGGACTCTGGTATTTACACAGCACACTACTATGTTGTTTTGATAAAGCATGCTAGTTAGTGATATCCAGTTATCTCTGATTTTTATTATAAAATGTTGATATCATGATTACCGCTATGTTCCTATTATCGTTACATTACTGCTTTTATTCCGTTATTCATATGTTGGTGCTGCTGAGCGTTTATGCTCACCCTTGAAAACTGTTATGTATATCTCGCAGATGCCTAGAAGACCAGTCAGACAGACCCATGTTCCCGCCCCCTCTGGACCCGGCTCCTCTGAGATAGTTTGTATCAGGCCATGAGGTCTTATGAGTTGTTGAATAAAGTTAGAGTGTGTTAGATGTTGAATAAAGAGTTTGTAGTAATGAGAACCTGAATTATATTGGAACCTGGATCGGATCTTGGTTTGGGGTCAAATTAGTATATTTTAATAATAATTCTGTTGTTTATATTTTTGGTAATTCTGTTTGGTGACGTCAACTCCTGACCCCGGGGTTGAGGCCGTCATATTTACGGAATTTACAGGGAGCGTACCTGCAACCACATTCGGATTCTATAGAGCTTCCTTCATTGACATGTTGAAAGTCTTTGCCCTGGGCTGATTTTGTGGTGGTAGTGGAGGTGGAGGTAATGCTAAAACCCTTGGAACGCTAGCGGCCATTGCAACTCATCTGCTGTCTTTGGCGATATGTCCCTTTGTTCCGCACTGGAAATAAGTGATCTCTGTCTTTCCCATCGGACATTCTCCAGAATAGTGTCCCTTTTGCTTACACTTGAAGCACGTGATAATTGGCTTATTGTAAATCCTGGTATGCTTCTTACGACATATTCTACAATCAGGTATAAAAGGTCGAATAAGTTTCTGCTTATACGGGGCTAGAAGTCGATAACCCGTCCTCTGGTTGCTTTGTTCTGGTCTCCTGGCATTTACTTTTCCCCGAGCTTGAAATCCCGGCCTTCTATTAAAACAATTCTGGGAATTTCCTAGTCCCTTCTCTTTCTGAGCTACTTCACTTTCACCTTCAATGATCATGGCCTTTTGAACAACAGCCGTATAAGTTGTCAGTTCAAATACGGCTACCCTGCTACGAATTCATGGCTTCAGTCCCTGCTGGAACCTTTTGGCCCGCTTTTCATCCGTATCTACTTTCTCAGGAACAAATCTGGCCAATTCAGTGAACTTGGTCTCATAATCCGCGACCGATAAGTTATCTTGCTTCAGCTCCAGGAACTTGATCTCCATCTGGTTCTTCATGAAGCGAGGAAAATATTTCTCCAGTAAAAGATCAATGAATCTATCCCAGGTCACCACACCTTCTCCTTCCAAAGCTTTCTTCGATTCCCATCAGTAATTGGCTTCGCCTTTCAGAAAGTAGCTAGCAAAATCCGTCTTATATTCTTCCTCAACTTTCACCGACGTAAAAGCCTTTTCTATCTCCTTCAGCCAAGCTCTTGCTTTTGTAGGATCTGTGGAACCGTTAAATTCTGGAGGCTTTACCGATTGAAATTGCTTGAAAGTAACTACAGGTGCTGTTGGTGGTACTTGTTATCCTGGATGAGCGGCTTCCTGTAGCATTTGTTGTTGAAACTGTTGTTGTTGTTGCTGCATTTATTGTTGCTGCTGCATTTGTTGTTGTATCATCAGCATCTGCTGTTGCATGAGGTGAAACATCTGATCCATCTGGTTATTATCGTTTTGGCCCTCAGTATTTCCTTTAGACGAGTCGGGTCGTGCCTTTCTTTTAGGTGCCATCTTTCTGATAATAAAACCATGTGTTCTCTTAATAACAATATACTAAACATGTGTTATGGAATGGAAACAGTCTTTATAATATTAATACAGCGTTAAAATAGTTGATATGGGGAAAGAAAACAATTTATTATATATCTAATGAATAAAACAATGTGATGTTTAAATAAATCCTTTTTAAAATAATTTTAAAATTTGAAAACATAAAGGGTACAACATGATTGTAAATAAAACAACATTTTAAAATATGCAACGGTAAAACAATGAAATAAATGTAAATGCTTAAATGACTGGAAAAATAAAATAAAGAAAACGTGAAAAGGTTCATCTTATATATATATAGGTAGGACACCAGCTGCAGGTGTCAATACTTGATATAAAAGTCTATGATATGTCAGTCGTACTGCTACTGCTATCAGTCAAAACTAGTGGTTACACTCATACAAACTAGTCATACAATACTATGCTGCCTCTATCTACATATACATACAAGATACAACACTCCTCCATCTACTAAGATCAGAATCTTGGTGTCACACGGCTCAGCTCCTCCTGCAAAGCCTCTAACACTGTCTCTGTAAGTCTCATCGCCCTACGGTATGCTGCATATGCACTAATGTCTTGCTGCCTCAAGTCAGTAAGCTCCTGAGAACCAACCCTGTGGATCTGACGTAATCTCTCTCTCAAGATGTAGTCTGGATGAAGTGCTCGAACTGGACCGTCCACCTGTGTCTCAAACAATCCAAGGATCTCTCTACACTGATCCTGCCATCTAACCCTCTCCTCTCTCTCTGACTGGAAACGCTGATATGTAACTGTGTGATGCTCACGAAGATCCATGCAGGAACCTCGAGAAGGCAATGGGAATGGCTTATCTACTACTACCTCGTCCATAAACTCTGGTTGTGGTAACTGGAATACTCCGGGCACAGGGGCATAAACAGCTAGCGGTGCAGGAAACAAAACAGGCTGCTCCATGGGTGCATATACTGGTGGCTCTAACTCAGGCTCCATATGTGAAATCTCTGGAATCTCAACTGGTGGCACAGGAACCTGGGGCTCTACCATATCAGGAACATCAAACATCGGAAGCTCCAAAGGTGGAAAGTCAGGTATCTCCGGCTCAAAATATAGGAAATAATCAACAAAATCTTATACCTCTGGTGGAGGGGGTATCTCTGGTGCTGGTCCAAGTGGCAATGATGGAGGTGGTGGTAATGGAGGAAAAATCTGCACTGATACTGGGGCTAGTACTAGTGCTACCACTGGGTCTGTCTCAGTCCGCTCCGTAGATGATGACGAAGAAGCCATCTAATATATATAACAATAATAACATAAGAACAATCAAATCATAATCCTAGAACTCATAACTTCTAATCACATAAACAAATAATCCTAACACTCTTACTTCTATCCTATATGATCTTCTTATCTTATCTTAACCCTAATGTTCTTGTTTTCAAGGGTCAAAACCTATGCTCTGATGCCAACTATAACACCCTCCAAATCGGGGGTATAGATTTGGGGCATTATTAACATTAACTACACACTAAACCTGCACAAGCATAATATAAATATGATAATTACCCCGAACTACTGCTACTCATGATCTTTTAAGGTTAAGAGTTGAAAATAAGAACGACACACTAACTTTATTACAAACCCAAATAAAAACAATTTGTCTCAAGAACTCTCTTTGTTACAAAACTTTATTCTAACTACATTCCCACCACACACTTTTATTCAAACCACCCAAAACTTTTATTCAACCCAACATTACTACTTATCCTGTTACACCTGATCAGGTTACTCAAAGCTCTCTTCTGCAAATAGGGAGGAACACTCTTGGTATAGCACATAAGGTTCACATAACCTCGTAAAGCACATAGCACATAAAGCACATAACTAATTTTTTTGGACTTATAAATATTTTTAGAATCATTACTAAACTCAAACCTGTATTAACTAACCCTATTTGATTTTATTATAATTTTTTAGATTTATTTGACTCGATTCTACCCCTCTTAGGGCTTATAAATCATTAACTATCACAAGACCATTCTCTTTCGAAGGAAATTATGATTTACGATTATTTTTATTGGATTCGTTTCATTTTTCTGAGTTCGGGGGTCTTCATTTCACTCAATTCGGACTAACGGTTTAATTATTATGAATTAAACAAAATTTAATTAATTAATAATTAATTATAAATAATTAATTATAATTAAATAATCCTTAATTATATTTTTTAATAATTAATTAACAATTATTGTATTTTAAAATAATTAATACCTAATTATTAGGATTAATTACATTTTATTAAATTATTATCACTTACTCGATTAGATCGATTATTCACAAATAATCAATCAATACAATTAACTGATACGCTATTTATCGAATAAATAAATATTACTCGAATCATCTAACTCCACGAGCAACTACTCGTATAACTACGAGCTACTCGCGATCCTCGAATAACTATCAAACTATTGTTATTATGATTATAGCTTATACGATTTATTAATCAATTAACTATCGGTATTTAATTATTCGATACGAATAATTACTACAACACTCTTTGAATAAATATCGCTCGATTAATAATTTTAACTTAGCGAATCACTATTCGAATAAGTACGAGTTACTCGCAGTATTCAACTAATTTATGAATTATTATTTGTATTATTCGATTATTTTTAATCCTTATTTATTAATTAATTACCTAATTATTAATTAATTAAATAACTAATAAATAATTAAATAAATAATTAAATAATTAATTAAATAACTAATTTCGAATTTCTAAATTAATAAAATAATTTAGAAATTATTCTTAATAATTTTCAGAATTTAAATCTAATTTTTATTAGATTTTTAGAATTATTAAAATCTGATTTTGATTTTATACAATAAAAGAAATTAATTAAAAATCCAAAAAGAGAAAACATAAACTGAGAATCGGGTTTTGAAGATCAAACCCGGGTCATTTCCCGGGTCGAAACCAGGTCGACTCGGGTCACGAAGAACACCGGCTGCCCAGAAAACGCCGACGCCGGCGGTCCGATTCCGGCGAACCAATTCTGCCACTACAGCGATGCAACGACGAAGTTAGTCGAGGGTTTTCATTCTCCAGCCTCCCAGGAAGCTCGTCCCACCGTTCTTTTTCATCCCCGTTGCACAGGTCGCCATCTCCGGCTAAAAATAAAACAACTCCGGTGAGCTGCAACCGAATCCGACGAGCTCGGTTTCCAGGCAAAACGGACATTGTTTGCTTCGTTTCTTAATGGGGTTTCACTCCAAATCACTCCAGGAATAAAATCACGCCAACAACTTCGTCTAATAACCCCGGGAAGCATTTCTCCGATCAAAATCATAATATTTCCGGTCAAAACTCAAAGTAACGATTTCATACATCAAAAATTATACATAATAGCTTAAAATAAAGCTTATTATCTCTACAATACCCTAAATAAAATTAAGGGTCTAATTACACATCTACTAAAAATATTTGGCCCCAATTTTTATAATTTGTGGGTATTAATAATGAATTTTTAAATATTCAATAAATACAAAATAAATGTAAAAAATTCCCAAAAATTGTGAATATTACAAAAATGCAAAGAAAAATGATATATGATAATTTCATGATCATATAAAAATAAAAATGTGATTTTTTTGGGGTTTTTGGTACCCGAAGGGGTCCGGAAAAGTCGTTTTTCGCGAAAAAGGTAAATTTGTAAAACGTCTAGTGGTTCAGAATAACGATATAGTATAGGTTGTTTTTGGCAAAATAAGACCAATGTTTTTGTTTGAAATACGGGCTTTTAAAATACTGTTTGAGCTATAGGGGTTTTGATACAAAATATATAACTTACGATAAAACATTCAATAAATATCCAAAACACGTTCGGATCAAAATAGATAACACGTAGCACATAACAATTAGGGTTTAATGACTCAACACAGTTAATCACATAATAATACACATAATTTATCTTTATTATAATATAATACAAGCGTAATTTCTCGGTCGTTACACTCATTGCACGAAGAAGAAATTTTAGAAATGAGATCTGAGATTTTAGAACTGAGTGTTGGCAGCCCTCCTGAATAGATGAGGGATCTTCAAGAGATGTGCTCTCAATGTGTGGGCCATTCTTATTCCTTCTTTCATACACTTGAATATGTTCAAGTGATGGTGCAGACTCTTTACATGGTGCACTACAGAGAGTTTTATGTTAAATAAAGACACCCTTTTGAGAGGATGTCCCTAGAGTCTATTTGATTCCCTCTTTTTCAACTACATCATGTTGGGAGGATGTAGAGATGGCTTGAGTGGTCAAATCAGTTTTCTTTGCCCTCTTTGGTTCTTGACCAGGCTGGACTCTATTTGTGTTTGATCCTCACCACTCTCATTAATAATAGTTAGGGTTTCCTGCTTTCTCTTCTTTTGATTCACTTCACCCTTTTGAGAGGAGGATGTGGTTGGTTTCCTAGCTTCTATTGGTAAAGAAAGATGGGTCTCAGTTTGGGAAGGCCCCTATTGGTGTTCCTGTGTTTGTTCTTCCACAGGTACATGAGCCATTACTGTACTAGTTATGATTGTAGACCTCATGTTAATCATAGGGTAAGGGTAAGTCCTGAATCTCTCCAACATAAATGGAGTGATTATGAGAATTACAGTTACCTTGTTCTTTGTAGACACTATAAACCTAGGAAAGAAAATTTCCTTACCTCTTGTAGTCAAATGAATTGTGAGCCCTGTGCTTAGTTCCTGCAGAATCAGAAGGCCCACATTTAAGTATCTTTTGTAAGCCATGGAGAATACCAGCTTCTGGACCATACTTGAAATGTTATCATACCCTGTCTTCCTACACGTGAAAGCTCTCACAAGGGAGTCAAAAATGAATGACCATTCGTCCCTCAAATTCTTCTTGTTCAGACTGGCTAAGTTGATCCTTTCATTTTAATTGATGAAGTCAATGAATTCAGCTATCTCATTTTTAGTTGGGACCTCCACAAGGTTGTCTGTTGGTATGCCCAAAGCCACATTGACATCATTCTCAGAAAACTCCACTTGTTGGCCTTGAATGTAGCAGTTAACCAGTATGGAAATAGCTTGGTTCTCGTGCACCACTATCCTCACCTGAGCTGTGTCCCAGAAATCCCTAAGAACATCCAAGTACAGTACTGGATTTGCAGTTAGAGCACCTGCAAAGTATGTTTTAGAAACAACTTTACCAAACTCTTAAAGCTATCAGGAGCTTGGTTTACATCTGTAAATGCAAGATAGTTGGTTCCTTCCTTTGGGATAAAAGGTCTAACTGTGTTTGATGCCATTTGAAGTGTTTGAATTTGAGTGGGTAAGAAAAATTAGAGAGAAAGAGCTTGAAATGAGAGGAAACAGTTTGGTTTTTGAGAAATTAGGTCACTTAGAGATCTCGAAGGCGTAAAGAGGTGTATGTCGAGATGTCTGGGTATTTATAGTAAAAGGTAAATGACTTATCGAGAACTCAAAGTAAAAGTTTGGAAATTTCTTGTCGAGAAGTCATATTGAGAGAATAGATACATATTGATATGTCACTTTCCTGATTCTTATCGAGAACTAAAAATGAATTATCGAGATGTCAAATAAATACCCAGTTTGTCCTGAATGGACTGAATTTTTCCAATTTTATTTGAATAAATCAAAATAAAATCAGAATGATTTTATCAAAAGTATTTTACCAAAATAATATATTAAATTAAATTATCTCAGTTCTCGGTTGTTGATAAGTCTAAATTCATACTTGTAGATAACTCTGTGAATTATCATCTATCGAGATCTCTACAATGACTTATTGAGAAGTCATAAAAATGCTTGTCGAGAAGTCCTTCGAGAAGTCAGAAAAATGACTTATCGAGAACTCACTCGATAAGTCTTACAATGACTTGTCGAGAAGTCAGCTAGACTTATCGAGAACTCAGTTCTCTATATACTTTTGTTCTATTTAATTCCGCCTTATGGTAATTTCATATATTGAAAATGTAAATTAAAATTTAGACAGTTTTTTTAGAATTGAAAAATTCCAAGCTAAAATTTTGAAATTTGAAAAATAAATATACAGAGATTTATGAAATATTTATAACTCATATTCCAGTTAATTTCCAATTAAATTAAATTAATTTTTATTTATTAGAAATCAATCTACTACAAAACATTAGCTGAGTTCTTGCCTTTAGGATGAAGAATTCAGCATTCCAATTTCACCACCAAGTCTAGTGAAAGTAGCTTCATCAAAAGGTTTAGTAAAAATATTAGCTAATTATTTTTTTGTTGGAACAAAAATGAGCTCAGTGGTACCATTTGCAACATGTTCAATAATAAAATGGTACCTTACATCAATGTGCTTTGTTCTATAATGATTAACTGAATTAGTCATAATAGATATAGCACTAGTATTGTCACACATAATTGGAATTTTGTGTAACACTAGGCCATAGTCCATTAGCTGATTTCTTATCCAAAGCACTTGAGCACAGCAACTTCCAGCAACTATGTATTCAGCCTCAGCTGTGGAAGTTGACACAAATTGTTGTTTCTTGCTGTACCAGCATACAAGTCTTTGTCCAAGAAATTGATAGCTTCCACTTGTGCTCTTTCTATCAACCCTGCATCTAGCAACATTTGCATATGTGTATCCAACAGCTTCAAATCTTGTTCCCTTAGGATACCATAATCACAAGTTTGGAGTCCCCTTTAAGTATCTGAAAATTCTCTTCACAACCATCAAATGTGATTCTTATGGATTGGCTTAAAATCTTGCACACAGACATGTTGGAAACATAATGTCTGGTCTACTAATAGTCAAATACAGCAAATATCTAATCATTCCTCTATAGTCAGATATGTCTACACTTTTTCCTCTCTTATCTTCATTCAACTTTATAACTGTAGATATAGGTGTTGATGCAGGTGAAAAATTAACCATACCAAATTTCTTCAATAAATCTTTAACATAGTTGGTTTAGCTGATGAAGATTCCATCACTTATTTGACTAACTTGAAGTCCAAGAAAGTAACTTAACTCTCCCATCATAATCATTTCATATTCACTCTGCATGAGTTTTGAAAATCTATGCCATAGCTTTTCATTAGTAGAACCAAAAATGATATCATCTACATAGATCTGAACTGAGATCATATCACCATCATGCTTCTTGTAGAAGAGAGTCTTATCAATAGTTCCTCTAGTGAATCTATGTTTAAGTAAAAATTCTGGCAGTGTGTCATACCATGCTCTAGGTGCTTGATTCAATCCATAGAGAGCCTTTAGAAGTTGGTAGACAAAATCTGGAAATTTAGGATCTTCAAAGCCAGGTGGCTGTTGTATATAAACTTCTGCTTCTAACTCACCATTCAAGAATGCACTCTTTACATCCATTTGATACACCTTAAAGTTTGAGTGTGCAGCAAATGCAAGAAATATTCTTATTAAAAGGTTTCGAGCACATAAACGCAACGGAAACAGTAATTAAAAATATGATAAACCAGAAATTTTGAAACCCACCGCAGGATCCATGCGAAAAACAAATATTTAATTCATAGATCAGATTGTTTACCTTAAAAAGCTTTACAAATTGGGTGAATAATGGAGATCCAAAGATTTTTCAATCACCACTCATCCCGCTCTCGCAATCTATGCTCTATCGGTATCCACACGAATGATTGAACTCAAGGATTGGATGTGTACTAACACAAACTCGTTTCTTCTTAATCTCTACATCTTCTCTCTTGGTGGCTAGGGTTTTAGTAAAAGTCTTGCACACAAAATTAGCCATACAAGAGATATTATATATAGAGTAGAAAAAGAATTATAACTCTTAACTAATTAGGAGTTATTATTAATTCGAAATTCCTATTTGTATAATAATTAAGTCACACTTAATTATTTAACAAATGAATTTCATAATTGATATTAGTACATTAAAATTATTTATCTAATTAATTAAGTCATACTTAATTTATATTATAAATAATTTGAACTACTTAAATTTAATTTAAATCCAATTTAAATTAAATAATCCTTCAAGCATTCTTTGTGTGTGACCCTATAGGTTATTATTACATTGGCAATGAATTTTAAGTCTAATATAAAATCGTAAACAATGAGCGGTATGTAGTAATACATCATTGCTACCCAAGTAATAATAATTAAATCGGTGATCGATTAAACCTTTCGTGAATAATGTACAATAAAATATAATCTATTTACCAAATATTATAGATTAAACTAGAGGCATGGAATGTGTCATCCTCATTATAGTTTAATCCAAGTTTTCTTTACCAATGAGTAGACTATCATATCAAATCATCATTTGAGTGTGGCCATGCATTTCATAGGCTAGCTCACACAAGAGGCCAATAATATCACTCCTAAAATAGGAGGGTTAAATCCTATCTAGATCATTCATATTTCTCATACGATTCATAATATACCCAATGTCCACTTTTATCATTACCCAGTCAAGTATAACTGTTAGGTCACACACACTGTAGAGGGGGTGAATACAGTGTATAATACAATCAAATCGAACTTTAATATATTAAGTAACAGAAAACAAACTTTATTGAAACAATAAACTCTGTTACAGTATGGAACTGTTACCTCTCAGTGATGAACAAATATCACGAGAGCTGCTAGGGTTACAATGAATAATCTTCTCGAATATGATAACACTTATAGTGTAAACCCTAAGTCTGTGTTTATATACTACACAGTTACAAGATAATCGCTAATTGATATGGAATATAATTCTGCTTCCTAAAATATATCAATCAGATATCTTTTCTTCCAAGTATTTCATTCTTCACGGAACTCCTTCTTCATGCATATCTCTTCTTATGTTTATCTCGATCTTCTTTCCTTTAATCAGCTACTGTCCTTATCTGATCGTCCTTCCGCACTTAAGTTCTGATATCTAACTTCTGATGATTATCTCCTGATAATATAAGTACTGATATCCTTAAGTCCTGACTTCCAGTATAAGTACTGATCAACGGTTAAGTACTGATTTGTCCTATAAGTAAGATCTGAAATCTAAACATAAATTATATTAGCCATGACATTATCAAATATATCTAACAATCTCCCCCAACTTGTAAATTAGCATAATATACAAGTTTAACAGATATTTGATGATGTCAAAAATATTAAGTACAAATGCATGAGAATTAGACTAGATAACTATAACTTACAGTCCTTAAAGCTTTACCAATATTTAACTTCTGATAATAACTTCAGTCTATACAAATATCGGAATTTAAGCAGTTGTAGATCTTCGACTTGGCTTCATCATCTGATCTCTCTGATGTTAGGAGTTGTTCTGAGATAGTTCTTTAACAAACATTTCTCAGCATATCTAAGTTCATCAATCATTCTCCTTTTGGCATCTTTAAGCTCTGCAGTATCTTCACCAATTTGAAAGATTGCAGCTCTGAGATCATTGATCTTTGCTTTTCTTATATCCTGATCCAGTCTGATCAAATAAGCTTTATCAGACTCAAGATTGAATTCAACAGCCCTGTACCCCAGAAAGGTAGTTATAATCTTAGCAGTGTTGGGCTTCATTTCAACTATATCACCATTGTGATCTCTGTACTTTGGAACGTATGTGCTGTCAGACTTAATAGAATAAAGCCTTTTCTGTCTCTGAATCTGTTCTTTTAAATAGTTTGCAGCAGTTCCTGTTATTCTGTCATCCACTTGAAGTAAGAAAAGTACATTCTCCAATTCTTCAAAATACTTTAATGGAATGGCATTTTGTCTTATATGATAAACCCTACCATCTATCATGAAATACAACATGATGTATTCTTTCAAGTAGGTATGGTAAACCATCTGTACAGATTCCAGTTGATTCAATCTCTCAGGAGTTGCTCCAATACCTGGTTTACTTAAGGAAGTTGGATCATTGGTAGTGTTATGTATTCTCCTTTCATCAGCACTTCCCAATCCAGTTTTATCTCTTGTTTCCTTTCCAGTAACTACTCTTGCTTCAAAACCACTTGCAGTAGTCTTCAAAGGTTGAGTCTATTTTGCTTTAGTGAATCCTGGTAGGAGTGTCTTTGATCTATCTTCTGATATCAAGTTAACTTGAGCTATGTCAGAGGTTACTTGCTTCTTCTGAATATCAGAACTTACAATTTCTTGACTCTGAACAACTTGAGCCATGTCAGAGGTTGTTTTAAGAACTTTTCTTGAAGTCAGAGCAAGATTATCCTTTTCATCAGTAATTTCTTCATCCTCAGGAGGCACATAAACCTTGATAGGTTCACCAACCTTTTCTTTACCCTTGGATCTTGGATCTATCTGCGGTTGTGATCTAGCCAATGTTGCTTCAGTATGTGTCCTTTCTTTGATCACAATGCCTTTGAGTTTTGGAAGTGGCTTTTTACCAGAAGCTTCAGATTTAGATGTGACTTTCTCTGATTTAAGCCTGGCTTCTTCTTTCATTAAATTCTCCAAGTCCATTCCTGGATTTTCCTGAAGAAATAACTGTCTTGACATTTCCTCATCAAGATCTAAAAGTTCATCAGAACTTATCCTTTTACCAGTAGCAGAACTTATTCTTTTCCCAGTATCAGAACTTGTCCTGTGACTAGCTTGTCTTGATGTGAATCCTCTACCTTGACTATGACCTCTACCCATTCCAGGGTTTCCTTGATCATCTTTTTCATCATCCTTTCCTGTCAGTGTCTTGTCAGTCTTGCATTTAGACTTAATTACTTTCTCCCCCTTTTTGGCATCATCAGGTAGTAGAAGAGAGATAAGCAATTCCACTAAGGATTGGATTTCAGTCAGTTGTGACTGCTGAGAAGCTTGATTTTTCAGAATATCATCAATCTGAGCTTGTTGATGATCTTGAGTCTTCTCAATATAAGCAATCCTGTCAATGGTAGGTTGGAAGAACTTTTTCTTATCAATTTTCCAAACTTGTTCCTGTTTGATAAAGTTTTCCTGAATCTTGTGTAGCTCTGCATGAGTGGTTGAGGGAAGACCTTGTAGATGTTTAGTACTCAATGCAGTGACTCTAAGCTGAGTTTTGAAATCATCAGAATTTAACATTTCATCAGCTTTAGTCAAGTGCTCAGCAAGATGCTTTTCAGTTGGAACACATGAAACTGAGTTCCATTCCTTAGTCCACTCCTGTCCTGCAGGAGTTTCACTCCAAGGTACTGGTGTTTCTCCGGTAACAAACTTCTTAACCAGTTCAGACTTTAGAATAGTCTGTTGAGGAGCATGTCCTGAAGGACCTGCTGCATCAGTATCTGCAGTTGGAGCAGCATCACCAGTATCTCCAACATTTGCAGCATCAGAACTTAAAGAATCAGTATCTTCTGATAAGACAACAGTGTGAGTAGCAATAGAGGTTTCAGCATCCTCTAATTGCTGATCTGGTTATAAGTTCTGATCAACAGCCATATCCTGATGCTCACCTAAAGTCTGATTATCAGCATCTTGATGCAGAGAAGGTGTTGTTGAAAACTCTGGAGTATGAACAGAATCAGTAACAGGTGTTGTGGAAGGATTATTTGCTGTTGGAGCTTCTAAGAGAATTACTTCAGGCACAACCAAGTTTTGAACATCAATATCAGCACTTATGCCTGGATCAACAGGAGACACAGATGGTGTGTTAGCCTTTTCAGAAACAGCTTCCTGAGATGGAGTTGATGGAGAAGAACTGACTGGAGCAAATTTCTTGTCTTATGAGATCAGAGATTCCTGATCCCCTTCCTTAGCTGCTTCCTCGTCATCATCTGAAACTGGCCTTTTTGCCCTCTGTTTCTTGTATCTCTTTGTTGATTTGGATTCCTTGGGAGTTGCAAGAACTGTCATTCTTCTAAGCCTTTTGAGAAGCCTAGATCGCCCAATTCCAGAATCCTTCTGAGAAGTCTTTTTCTCAGCTTCACTTACAACATGTTCTGAAGAAGGAACCTGTTCGTCAATATCAGATTCATCTCTCAAAGCAATCCTCCTTCTCTTTTGAGGTGTTTGAGGAACATTCTTTGTCCTCTTTGGCTTGGAGGATGAAGGCGTCACAGTAGGTGCTGAGGATGAGGGTTGAACAGTCTGTGAAGTGGAGAGATAGGATTTGAGATATTTCCTGAGGGTACGATGAGTAGAATGAGTGGTAGGTGCTGAGGATGATGGTTTTTGGGTGTTTATTGTTGGTTGGATATCAAAGTAAACAGATCTATAAGTATCAGGATCAGCATTTACTAGGATCTGTTTTACAGACTGAGGAATCTGTAATGGTCTAACCATTGATTTCTTAGTGTCAGCATTTACCAGGTCATTAAAGTAGCGCTTTGCAACTTTAAAAGGTGGGGTTGAGGAACTGACTAATTGAGGTTCATCAGTACAAAAAGTATAAATAAGTTGACAGAATCTAGCAAAATAGACAACATTCCTATCCTCTGTCATCCTATCCCCAATAAAACCAATTATACCAGTTGCAAAATCAAAATGAGTTTGATTGATAATAGCATACCCGATATGCTGACTCAGAATTGGAATAACATCAAAATTCGAACATTTGTTCCCAAAAGGTTTGGTGATGCAGTCGAAGAAGAAGCTCCATTCTCTTTTGATATGAGCCCGTTTCAACTGCCGAAGTTTTGCCAAACTCCTTTCATACCCCAAATTTGCCATTAACTCCTGAAGAGCTGATTCTTCTGGAATTGAAAAGGTACAATCTTCTAGGAGATGTAGAGCTTTGCTTATTGTACCAGGAGTGACTGCATAAGATGAATCACCCACTTCGAAAACAATACTGGGAGTGCCATGTTTACCACCATCATCAAAGTGCCCAGTCCGCCAAATCGTCAGAACTTGTTGGCTCGAAAAGACTGAAGGCTGGGTCAGTGCATACCCAATCTCACTGTGTGCAAGAAGATCTTGCACAAAATGCAATTCAGATGGAGCTTCAGCATGATCAAGAATTGCAGCATAGTTGTTTGGAACAAACTTAGCTCCATCAATGATTAAATCCTTAGGTGCCATGTGAAAAATTGAGATTTAAAAGTGCCTGTTAGGTGTTTGATAAAATGTCTGTATGAAAAACCAATGTGAGAGAAAGAGAGAGTAAAAGCAAGTAGAGAGAAAAAGTATGAAGGAAATAAAAGATTAAAGAAATCCTTTCTCTGTCGTACTTATACTCTAAAAAAAATGTTACCGTTGGACACCTGTCAGACATGCAGTAATAACGGATAGTTACTGGGCGCGAGAAAATAGTAATCATTACTTGCCCACTTGCCTGTTTTCAAGGAAAAACCGTTCCATTTACCCAGATATTCCATTAATCAAGGTGAAACAGTTTTAATTCAAAATTGAAACCGTTCCCACTGATTTAATTATTTTTCACTGCATCATTAATATTCTGAAAAGAAATCAAGTGAAAATGACCAAGATAAATCATATGAGTAAGTACTGATAAAGGAAAGTCAGAACTTAAATTAAAACAGAATTTATATGGTCATCAGAATATCAATCAGGATTTATCAATACATTACAAAATAACTTAGAGACAAAATCTTGAAACAAAAACAAATTTCATTAATATATCAAGAGAATACATTCATGAAATGGAAATTACATCAGTACTTATACAAGATTTCCCAATGCTACGAGACCTAACATCAACAGCTTTAGTCCTAGCTAAGAAGCCTGACAAAGCTGATGATGACAAAAAAATAGGAAAAAGACGAGATTAAATCATTTCTTCTTCCTACTCTCGACAAACAGAATGGCGAGTCGGATGATTTGCTCTTGCTGGCGGAGAGCTTCCAGCCTTTCCTCCTCCAATCGCTCCAGATGGCGATGGTAGTCCATATAGAAGAACATGAGGTGGGTCAGTACCTCCTGTGGGAAAGAGTCCCATATCTCCTCAGGAATGGCCGTGACGTGCCATTCCTGCTGCCATCCGGCACAGCTTAGCTCCATATTGAAGTTTTGGTAGTTCAAAAACATGTTGTATCTGACCATTGTGTTTTTGAAAGAAAAAGTATGAAGGTAAGTTTGTGAAAAAGAATTTGATGGGAAGGCTGATGTGAAGAGGCTGTTTATATAGGCAAGAGAATGCCAGGAGACATAAAGGTTTTTAATGCTGACAGGTAGAATTAATTCTACCTCGTCTCCCCAGACTTGGAAAAAGAATAACATTCATTGGAAAGAGAAAACATGGTTGAATACGCACAAGACACAAGGAAAAGTTGACTGTTCAAGTACGAGTACCATTAATCCTAACCATAGTGACTATTAATCTTCCACTTCACATGTTCTAGTTTGTACCGAGACTGTTATCAAATTTTATCCACAGATAAGTCAAGTAAAGAATTTAGACTGTAATATCAGAACTTAGACTTATATCAGAATGTTAGGTCACACTTTCACTGTAGAGGGGGTGAATACAGTGTTTATTATAATCAAATCAAACTTCAAGAACTTATGTAACAGAAAACAAACTTTATTGAAAAAATAAACTCTGTTACAATCTAGAACCGTTATCTCTCAGTGATGAACAAAATATCACGAGAGCTGCTAGGGTTACAGTAAATAATATTCTCGATAATGATAACACTTATAGTGTAAACCCTATGTCTGTGTTTATATATTACACAGTTACAAGATAATCGCTAATTGATATGGAATATAATTCTGCTTCCTAATATATATCAATCAGATATCTTTTATTCCAAGTATTCCATTCTTTATGGAATTCCTTCTTCATGCATATCTCTTCTTATGTTTATCTTGATCTTCTTAACTTTAATCAGCTGCTGTCCTTATCTGATCATCCTTCAGCACTTAAGTTCTGATATCTATCTCCTGATGCTTATCTCCTGATAACATAAGTACTGATATCCCTTAAGTCCTGTCGTCCAGTATAAGTACTGATCAGTTAAGTACTGATTTGTCCTGTTCAAATAAGATCTGAAATCTAAACATAAAACATATTAGCCATGACATTATCAAATATATCTAACAATCTCCCCCAACTTGTAAATTAGCAAAATATACAAGTTTAACAGATATTTGATGATGTCAAAAACATTAAGTACAAATGCATGAGAATTAGACAAGATAACTACAACTTACAGTCCTTAAAGCTTTTACCAATTCAACTTCTGATAACAACTTTAGTCTGTATACACATCAGAATTTAAGCAGTTGTAGATCTTCGACTTGGCTTCATCATTTTCTGATCTCTCTGATGTCAGGAGTTGTTCTGAGATAATTCTTCAACAAACATTTCTCAGCATATCTGAGTTCATCAATCATTCTCCGTTTGACATCTTTAAGCTCTGCAGTATCTTCACCAGTTTGAAATATTGCGGCTCTGAGATCATTAATCTTTGCTTTTCTCAACTCCTGATCTAGTCTTATGACATAGGCTTTGTCAGACTCCAGATTAAACTCAAGCCCCTTAATACCAAGATATGTTCTGATCTGTGCAGTATTAGGCTTCATATCAATAATATCACCATTGTGATTTCTGTACTTTGGAACATATATGCTGTCAGACTTAACAGAATAAAGTCTTTTCTGTCTCTGAATCTGTTCTTTCAAATAGTTTGCAGCAGTCCCTGTCAATCTGTCATCCACTTGAAGTAAGAATAATACCTGCTCCAATTCTTCAAAATACTTCAATGGAATGGCATTTTGTCTTATATGATATACCCTACCATCTGTCATGAAATACAACAAGATGTGTTCCTTCAAGCAGGTATGGTAAAACATTTGTACAGATTCCAGTTGATTCAATCTTTCAGGAGTTGCTCCAATACCTGGTTCACTCAAGGAAGTTGGATCATTGGTAGTGTTGTGTACTCTTCTTTCATCAGCACTTCCCAATCCAGTTTTATCTCTTGCTTCCTTTCCAGTAACTACTCTAGCTTCAAAACGACTTGCAGTAGTCTTCAAAGGTTGAGTTTGTTTTGCTTTAGTGAATCCTGGTAGGAGTGTTTTTGATCTTCCTTCTGATATCAAGTTAACTTGAGCTGTGTCAGAGGTTACTTGCTTCTTTTGAATATCAGAACTTTTAATTTCTTGACTCTGAACAACTTGAGCCATGTCAGAGGTTGTTTTAAGAACTTTTCTTGAAGTCAGAGCAAGACTATCTTTGTCATCAGTAATTTCTTCATCTTCAGGAGGTACATAAACTTTAACAGGTTCACCAACCTTTTCTTTACCCTTGGATCTTGGATTTATCTTTGGTTGTGATTTAGCAAATGTTGCTTCAGTTTGTGCCTTTTCTTTAATCACAATACCTTTCAGTTTTGGAAGTGACTTTTTACCAGAAGCTTCAGATTTAGATGTGGCTTTCTTTGATTTAAGTCTAGCTTCTTCTTCCTTTAAACTTTCCAAGTCCATTCCTGGATTTTCTTTAAGAAATAACTGTCTTGACATTTCTTCATCAAGATCTAGAAGTTCATCAGAATTTATTCTTTTACCAGTATCAGAACTTAATCTCTTCCCAGTATCAGAACTTATCCTGTGACTTGCAATTTCAGCATTTCTTGATGAGAATCTTTTACCTTGACTATGACCTCCACCCATTCCAGAGTTTCCTTGGTCATCTTTTTCATCATCCTTTCCTTGCAGTGTCTTGTCATCCTTGCATTTAGACTTAATTACTTTCTCCCCCTTTTTGGCATCAGCAGGAAGTAGAAGAGAGATAAGCAATTCCCCTGAAGATTGGATTTCAGTCAATTGTGATTGCTGAGAAGCTTGATTTTGCAGAATTTGATCAATCTGTGCTTGTTGACGATCTTGAGTCTTCTCAATATAAGCAATCCTGTCAATAGAAGGTTGAAAGAACTTTTTCTTATCAAGTTTCCAAACTTGTTCCTGCTTGATTAAGTTCTCCTGAATCTGGTGTATTTCTTCATGAGTGGTTGAATGAAGTCCTTGTAGATGTTTAGTACTCAATGCAGTGACATGAAGCTGGGTTTTGAAATCATCAGAATTTAACATTTCATCAGCTTTAGTCAAGTGCTCAGTAAGATGTAATGCAGATGGAATACATGAAACTGAGTTCCATTCCTTAGTCCACTCCTGACCTGCAGGATTTTCACTCCAAGGCACTGGTGGTTCCTCTGTAACAAACTTCTTTACTTGTTCAGACTTAGAAAGAGGAATATGTCCTGAAGGACCTGCTGCATCAGTATCTGCAGTTGGAGCAGCATCACCAGTATCTCCAGCATGTGCAGCATCAGAACTTATAGAATCAGTATCATCTGATATAATAGCAGTGTGAGTAGCAATAGAGACTCCAGCATCCTCTAATTGCTGATCTGATGCTAAGTTCTGATCAACAGCCATATCCTGATGCTCACCTAAAGTCTGATCATCAGTGTCTAGATGCAGAGAAGGTGACTTAGATAATTCCGGAGTTTGAATAGCATCAGTAACAGGTGTTGGAAAAAGATTTGTTGCTGTTGGAGCTTCTAAGAAAATTACTCCAGGCACAACTAAGTGTTGATCAGCATTATCAGCACTTGTGCCTTGATTACCAAGAGACACAGAAGGGGAATTAGCCTTGTCAGATACTGTTTCCTGAGATGGAGTGGATGGAGAAGAAGTAACTGGAGCACATTCTTTTTCTTGTGAGATCAGAGATTCCTGATCCCCTTCCTTAGCTGCTTCCTCCTCATCATCTGAAACTGGCCTTTGTGCCCTCTGTTTCTTGTATTTCCTTGGTAATTTAGAGTCCTTGGAAGTTTCAGGAATTGTCATTTTTCTAAGCCTCTTGAGAAGCTTAGATCCTCCAAGTTCAGAATCCTTCTGAGAAATCTTTTTCTCAGCTGCAGTTACCACAGGTTCTGAAGAAAGAATCTATTCCCCAGAATCTGATTCATCTCTCAAAGTAATCCTCCTCTTCTTCTGAGGTGTTTGAGAAACAGTCTTTGTTCTCTTTGACTTAGAAGATGTAGGCTTCACATAGGACTTGAGATATGTTCTGAGAGATGGTTGAGAGGTTTGAGGTGGCTGAGTAGAGGTGGTAGGTGCTGATGAACCAGGTTCTGATGTTTGAACATCAGGATAAAGTGCAGTGTACTTAACAGGATCATATGTGATTAAGGCTTGTTTGACAGATAAAGGTATTAAGAGGGGTCTTAACACAGCCTTTTTAGTATCAGAAGATAATAAATCAGTAAAAGTTGTATTGCGATCTTCTGTCATCCTATCCCCAATAAAACCTAAGACTGCTCGTGCATAATCAAAATCAGTGTGATTTAGAAGTGCATACCCGATTTGTTGGCTGAATATGGGAATTGCATCAAAATTTGAACATTTGTTGGCGAAAGCTTTGGTAATGCAATCAAAGAAGAAACTCCATTCCCTCCTTATGAAAGATCTCTTCAACTGTCCAAGCTTGGTCAATGTTCCTTCATATCCCAGACTAACCATCATGTTTTGAAGAACTGAGTCATCAACAGTAGAATAAACACAGTCCTCAGGTAGCTGTAATGCCTGTCTAACTGTAGACAAAGTCACAACATACTCATCTTCCCCTGATGAAAATATTATACTTGGGGACCCTTGAGCACCACCATTGTCATATACTCCACTCCTCCAAAACTCCAGTACTTGAACTCCAGAAATGGATGTAGGCTCAGTTAGAGCAAACCCAATATCAGAACTAGTGAGAAAGTCCTGAATGAAATGAAGTTCAGAGGGTGCCTCTGTAGTGTTTAGTATCGCAGAGAAGTTATTAGGAACAAACTTTGCTCCATTAAGGAGAATGTCCTTGGGTGCCATTATGTTTGGAAAGAAATCGATAACCTGTAATGTGTTTGAGAAAATGCCTCTTAAAGGAAAATCGTCAGTAGATGAGAGAGTTGAAAAGTAAAGAGAGAGATAAAATATAAAGTTAAATAAAAGATTTGACAATCTTTGCTCTCTTTTACTTATACAAAAAGTAACCGTTGAGGACACATGGCAGATATGCATTTAAAAGTAGTGGTAAATACCTTGACACCTGTTATACATAGAGAAGGCAAAAAGTAATGGGCACGGTAAATAAGGAATAATTACCACCCACTTGCAGTTTTTCAAGGAAAAACCGTTCCACTTACCTAGATTCCATTAATCAAGGTGAATCAGTTTGAATTTAAAATTGAAACTGTTCCCACTAAGTCAAATATTTTACTCTGCAATATCAATATTCTGAAAAAAAACTGTGTGTGAGAATGAGTAAAATCAATCAGTTAAGTAAGTACTGATAAAACATTATCAGAACTTAAAGTCAGACACAATTTATACGATCATCAGAATATTTATCAGGATGTATCAATGCGTATCAAAATTTCTCAGAGACAAGATCATAAGACAAAAACAAATTCCATTAATATATTAAAATAATACATTGATGAAATTGAAATTACATCAGAACTTTTACAATCTTGTCCTAAGCTTCTAAATCTAACATCAACAGCCTTAGTCCTAGCTAAGAAGCCTGACAAAGCTGAGGATGAAGAAGAACAGGAAGAATACGAGATTATGTCATCTTCCTCTTCCTATCTTCGACAAACAAGATAGCGAGTCGAATGATTCGCTCTTGCTGACGGATAGCTTCCCGCCTTTCCTCCTCCAATCGATCAAGATGAAGCTGGTAGTCCATCTCGAAGAACAGAAGTCGGTTCAGCACCGCCTGTGGGACAGAGCCCCAAATTTCTTCAGGAATGGCAGTTACATGCCACTCCTGCTGCCAGTCGGCGCAGCTTAGCTCCATATGAAAATTTTGGTAA
Source organism: Apium graveolens (assembly GCF_009905375.1). Lineage (NCBI taxonomy): Eukaryota > Viridiplantae > Streptophyta > Magnoliopsida > Apiales > Apiaceae > Apium > Apium graveolens. The sequence goes on from NC_133657.1 coordinate 59,334,919, forward strand.
TTCAAAAACATGTTGAATCGGACCATGATGTTTTTGAAAAAGAATATGAAGTTAAGATTGTGAGAAAAATGGATGGAAAGGGTAATGTGAAGTGGCTGTTTATATAGGCAAGAGAATGCCAGGAGACGCGAAGATATTTAATGCTGACAGATAGAGTTAAGTCTACCTCGTCTCCCTAGACTTGAAAAAGAATAACAGTCATTGGAAAAGGAATGTGCACATGTAACAAGAGTGAACTGTTCAAGGACGAGTGCCACTAGTCCTAACCATAGACTATTAATCTTCCACTTCAACATATTCTAAATTAATCTGAGACTGTTACCAAATTTTACTCACAGATAAGTCAAGTAAAGGGTTAGACTGAAAAATCAGAACTTAGACCTATACCAGAACTTAACAGTCATCAGAGCATAATGTCTTAACTCGAACAAGGAATATCTATCTTAGTAAGTTTTCATACAAGTTCTGAGTTATAGTCTTCAGAACTTAATCATCAGAATATATAACTAGAACGTGTCCTCAGAATTTGTGCAAGGTGACACAGTGACTGTTTCTCTAAAAGAACATAGACCACCACAAAATTTTCATCATTCATATGGAGTGATTTGTGTGTGCATTAAGCTAAATAACTAATAAAGAGTAAAGTCTGATTTACTTCAGTACATCTTAGAAATAAGTCATAATTAAAATTAAAGAGTAAAGTCTGATACCACTTGTTAGGTCACACTTTCACTGTAGAGGGGGTGAATACAGTGTTTATTACAATCAAATCAAACTTCAAGAACTTATGTAACAGAAAACAAACTTTATTGAAACAATAAACTCTGTTACAATCTAGAACCGTTATCTCTCAGTGATGAACAAAATATCACGAGAGCTGCTAGGGTTACAGTAAATAATATTCTCGATAATGATAATACTTATAGTGTAAACCCTATGTCTGTGTTTATATATTACACAGTTACAAGATAATTGCTAATTGATATGGAATATAATTCTGCTTCCTAATATATATCAATCAGATATCTTTTATTCCAAGTATTCCATTCTTTATGGAATTCCTTCTTCATGCATATCTCTTCTTATGTTTATCTTGATCTTCTTAACTTTAATCAGTTGCTGTCCTTATCTGATCGTCCTTCAGCACTTAAGTTCTGATATCTATCTCCTGATGCTTATCTCCTGATAACATAAGTACCGATATCCCTTAATTCCTGTCGTCCAGTATAAGTACTGATCAGTTAAGTACTGATTTGTCCTATTCAAATAAGATCTGAAATCTAAACATAAAACATATTAGCCATGACATTATCAAATATATCTAACACAGAACTTAACAGTCATCAGAACATAATTTCTTAACTCGAAAAAGGAATGCCTATCTAAGTAAATCCTCATACAAGTGTTGAGTTATACTCTTCAGAATTTAATCGTCAGAATATGCAACCAGAACTTGGCCTCAGAGTTAGTGCAAAATGACACAATGACTGTTTATCTAAAACAACATAGACCACCACAGTAATTTTCATCATTCAGATGGAGTGATTAGTGTGTGGATCAAGCTAAATAGCAGACAAAGAGTAAAGTCTGATTCACTTCAGTATATCTTAGAAATAAGGCATAACTAAAATTTTGCTAAAGAGCTGTCATTATCCTGAAACCTACTGATGAATGAGTTCATGCTTGAGTCCACCTCAACTGTTTTGTGCTAATTTTATGCATCTTTTTAAATTCTATTTTATAGTGGCTCCTCAGTGTAAGTGAGTCACGACTGCTTATCAGAATTAATGCTATTATCAGAGTATTTCTCCAGTAATCATAGAGTGTGAAAAGTCACCAAGAAAATATTTTGCTTTTCTAATGCATATTTACTTATTACCAGCAATGCACTTGGGTCTTCCCTTCCATATTTTTACTCTAGATCTCAAAGGAGTACCTGATTTTATTCTTTGATCCTTTTGATTTTTCTTTTTATAAGTGAGGTTTATCAGCACTTAGTACATTCAGCAGTTTTACTAGTATCAGAACTTAACAGATGAGTAGCATTATTCTAATTTGTGACTTAGTAATAAGATAAACAAAGTAAACTCAACTAAGCTCAATTATCAGAATTTGCTAGTGTCATAAGATTTCCACAGAGATAATTACTTCTTACATGGGATCATTTGTTTATTGAAGACTAGTAAGTCGGTATCTAGCACAGTTATCCTCATAGGATTGAATGGTTACTTAGACAGACATATCACTTATAAGAGTTTAGAAACATATATCAGATAGCAGTCAGTACTTAAAAACATTTGTCAATTAATCACAGAATACACAAAGAGATTAAATTCTGTAAATACTGATCATAAAGTCTGATAATACAGAACAAGACTAAGTAGATTTAGAGAAAGAACCTGAAATCATTCCAAGTTCATTTACCAATCTTGTAAAAGTGGCTTCACTCAGTGGTTTTGTGAAGATATCTACTAGTTGTTGATTCAGTTGGAACAAAGTGCAATTCCACTGTACCTTCATTCACATGTTCCCTTATGAAGTGGTACCTGATGCTGATGTGCTTTGTCATAGAGTGTTGAACTGGATTACATGTCATAGCAATAGCACTTTGATTATCACAGTAAATAGGGATTTTGAAGTATGTTAACCCATAATCTAGTAACTGATTCTTCATCCAAAGAATCTGTGCACAACAGCTTCCTGCAGCAATATACTCTGCTTCAGTAATTGATGTGGAAATTGACTTTTGTTTCTTGCTGAACCAAGAAACCAATCTGCCTCCAAGGAATTGGCAGCTTCCACTTGTGCTTTTCCTGTCAATTTTGCAACCTGCAAAATCTGCATCTCAGTAACCTATTAGTTTAAAATCTGATTCTCTAGGATACCACAATCCCAGATCAGCTGTTCCTTTAAGATACTTAAAGATTCTTTTCACAGCTATTAAGTGAGGTTCTTTTGGATCTGCTTGAAATCTTGCACAAAGACAGGTAGCATACACGATATCAGGTCTACTAGCAGTTAGATAGAGTAGAGAGCCAATCATACCTCTGTAATCAGTAATATCTACTGATTTACCAGTATCCTTATCCAGTTTTGTTACAGTGGCCATGGGAGTGGATGCACTTGAACAATCTTGCATTCCAAATTTCTTCAGCAAGTTTCTGGTGTACTTAGTTTGACAAATAAAAGTGTCTTCTTCATTCTGCTTGACTTGAAGGCCCAGAAAATAGCTAAGTTCCCCCATCATACTCATCTGATATTTTGACTGCATTAGTTTGGCAAACTTCTTGCAAAGTCTGTCATTTGTAGACCCAAAAATGATATCATCAACATAAATCTGGACCAGAAGTAAGTCCTTTCCATGGTTGAGGTAGAACAGTGTTTTGTCTATTGTTCCTCTATTGAATCCACTTTCCAGAAGAAACTGAGCTAAAGTCTCATACCATGCCCTAGGAGCTTGCTTAAGTCCATATAGTGCTTTATCAAGCCTGTAGACATAATCTGGATGTTTGGAATCTACAAAGCCTGGAGGTTGTTCAACATATACCTCCTCCTCCAATTCTCCATTGAGAAAAGCACTTTTTACATCCATTTGAAAGACAGTAAACTTTTTGTGAGCAGCATAAACCAAAAATATCCTTATGGCTTCTAACCTAGCAACTGGTGCAAATGTTTCATCATAATCAATTCCTTCCTATTGAGAATATCCTTTTGCAACCAGCCTTGCCTTATTCCTTGTAATTATGCCATCATTGTCAGTTTTGTTTCTGAACACCCATTTTGTACCAACAACAGATCTATTCTTTTGTCTTGGCACTAGGGTCCAGACTTTATTTCTTTCAAATTCATTTAACTCTTCCTGCATTGCTTGTACCCAATCAGCATCTTGAAGAGCTTCTTCCACTTTCTTTGGCTCAGTCTGAGAAAGAAAAGAATTGTAAAGACATTCATTTGAAGTACCTGTTCTAGTTCTGACACCTGCATCAGGATTTCCAATTATCAAATCAGGTGTATGTGACTTTGTCCACTTCCTTACAGATGGAAGGTTTTCTCTAGAACTGGATGCTCCCCCATGATCCATGCTGTCTTCATTTTCATTTTCTGATGCTCCCCCTAAAACTATGCTCTCTGAGTTGGATTCTTCAGAATTTAGATTTTCAGCACTATTAGAATTTGGCTTATCAGAACTTGACGAATCAGAACTTGAAGAGCCAGATGTATGTTCTGATGTTTCTTGAGATGTGGTAGGATCTTGAGTATGCTCCCCCTGCATAGGTGCATCTTCCTTTGACGTAGTCACCACAGTTTCAATAACATCAGAGTTTAATCCATCAGAGTTTACAGTATCATGACTTAGACTGTCAGGATTTTCAGTATCAGAATTTGAGTCTTCATTTTCAAATCTCAGCTGATCATGGTCAATGAAATCTTTAAGACCAGTAATCTTCTTGTCATCAAAAGAGAAACTGATAGATTCCATGACCACTTTTGTTCTCAAATTATAGACTCTGAAGGCTTTTGTGGAAAGTGGATATCCAACAAAGATTCCTTCATCAGCTTTTAGATCAAACTTGGATAGCTGTTCAGGATGAGTCTTTAGAACAAAACACTTGCATCCAAATACATGAAAGTATTTCAGATTTGGCTTCTTTTTCTTCACCATCTCATATGGTGTTTTTCCATGCTTGTTAATGAGTGTTTCATTTTGAGTAAAACAAGCAGTCTGCACAGCTTCAGCCCAGAAATAGGTTGGAAGCTTTGCTTCTTCAAGCATTGTACGTGCAGCTTCAATGAGAGTTATATTCTTCCTTTCAACAACTCCATTTTGCTGTGGAGTTCCAGGAGCAGAAAATTCCTGCTTTATTCCATGGTTTTTGCAGAACTCTTCCATTATCAAATTCTTGAACTCTGTGCCATTATTACTCCTTAAAATTTTCACAGAATCTTTGACCAATTTATCCAGATGTTTGACATGATCAATCAAGATAGATGCAGTTTCACTTTTTGTGTGCAAGAAATACACCCATGTGTATCTGGTGAACTCATCCACTATGACAACGCGTACTTCTTCTTTGCAATAGACATGACATTTACTGGACCAAATATATCAACATGTAGTAGATGATAAGGCTCAAGAATTGATGATTCAGTCTTGCTCTTGAATGAAGATTTTCTTTGTTTGGCCTTCTGACAGGAATCACAAAGGCCATCAGGAGCAAATAGTGACTTTGGCAGTCCTCTCACAAGATTTTTCTTGACCAGTTCATTTATATTGTTGAAATTTAAATGAGAGAGTTTCTTGTACCAATTCCAGCTTTCTTCAATTGATGCTCTACTTATCAGACAGATTGCAGAACCATCAGTACTTGTTGAAAGCTTAGCTTCATAAATGTTGCCACGCCTGTATCCTTTCAGAACAACTTTGCCTTTAGATTTACTCACAATTTCACAGTGTTCTTCAAAGAAATCAACATGATAACCTCTGTCACAGATTTGACTTATACTCAGCAGATTGTGTTTAAGTCCTGAGACCAGAGCTAATTCTTTAATTATGACATTTCCAAGATTGATATTACCATATCCCAATGTTTTTCCAATGTTGCCATCTCCATAAGAAACACTTGGGCCAGCTTTCTCCATAACATCTGATAGCAGGGCCTTATTTCCAGTCATATGTCCTGAACATCCACAGTCCAGAACTAGAATATTTTTCTTGTTGCCCTGCAATCACAAAGACCATTAATTATTAGTTTTAAGGACCCAGACTTGCTTGGATCCTTTGGCCTTATTAAGTTTGTTAACATTTGCAGCGGATTTAGCATCAGAGTTTATGTTAACATTTTTCTTATCAGAACTTACACTATCAGACTTTGAATCAGAATTTACACTAGAAGGAACAATGGAAACTTTCTTCAAAGAAGGTTTTATTTGATAATAATCATAGTACAAATTATGATATTCCTTACAAGTATAAATGGAATGCCATAAACTACCACAATGAAAACAAGGATTTTGTGGTTTGTATCTAACAGACTGACTCTTAACTCTTGATTTTGAAGGTAAGGAGTTAATATTCTTATTCTTCCTGCAAAAAGAAGCCAGATGGTTAGAACTTCCAGAGTTATGACATGTTTTCCTAGGAGCATCAGGAACAGGTTTATAATCATTGCTTTTATTCACACCTTCCTTTCCATTCCTATTTTTCCTAGGTGATTTTACCTTGTTTGCATTCTTAACATCTTTCAGCTTATGCTTAAGCTGCTTCTTCGTCATTAAGCCTATGTTCACTTCAGCTGTCTTTTCCTATTTTAGTTTGTCAGAAGTTAATTCCTCTTTAACTTCTGATTTCTCATTTTCAGACTTTACAGTTACAAACTTAACAGGTTTTAACTTTGGCTTTTGCTTAACAACAGGCTTAATTTCTTCAGTTTCTTTATCATTCTTATCTTCTCCATAACCTAAGCCCTCTTTCCAGTTTCCACTACTTAGCAAATTTTGAGTTGTTTTGCCAGAAATAGTCCAAGTCCTGATAATCTCTCTTTCCTTTTCTAACTCTGTTTTTAGAGATTCATTCATTTTTAGTACTTCATCCCTAACATAAAAAGCATCATCTCTATCCTTCTGAGTTTGATGGAACATGACTAACTCTTTTTCTAAGAAATCATTTCTTTTCTTAAAAGTAAGATTTTTAGAAGTTAATCTTTCACATGTTAAAGTTTGATCTCTATAACTAACAAACATGGTTTTAAGATATCTTCTCAACTCATTAATATCATCAGTATGAAAAGCATAAGTAGTCTGAGGTACCTTTGTTTCAGCTGCTTCAGAACTGCTCTTAGCACTTTCTTTATCAGCATTTGCCATTAATGCATAGTTCTCCTCACTTTCAGAGTCTGAGGTGTCTGTCCATCTTTTCTGCTTTGTGACAAGAGGCTTGCCTTTGTCACCCTTTACCTTCTTGCAATCAGGAGATATGTGGCCTTTCTCACCACAGTTATAGCATTTAACATTGGTATAATCTCCTCTGTCAGACTTTCCTCCTCTACCTTCAGATCTTCTGAAATTCTTCTTATCAGAACTTATGCCTTTCCTGGAAAACTTCTTTCCCTTCCTGAACTTCCTGTATGCAATCTTTGTGATTCCTTTCACCATAAGAGCACACAGCTTCATCATCTCCTCATCAGTATCAGTCTCAGGCAAGCTTTCAGAATCTGAGTCATCATCACTTTCAGAACTTGATGACTAAGTTTCAGACTTTATGAAAAGAGTTTTACCCTTGTCTTTCCTTAAGGAAGCTGCTTTGGGGGATTCTTCTTCAGCCTTAAAAGCAACTGTCCTTGACTTTCCTCCTTTTCTCTTGCTTCTTTGTTCCATCTCAAGTTCATGAGTCTTGAGCATTCCATAGATTTCATCAAGAGTTGTTTCATCAAGATTGTAGTTGTCTGTATTGTCGTTGCCTTCAAATCCCAGCATTCAGGAAGAGCTAACAGGAATTTAAGGTTTGAATCTTCAAGATCATACTCTTTATCAACCAATGACAAATCATTCAAAAGTTTGACAAATCTATCATATAAATCATTCAATGACTCATTAGTCTTTGAGTCAAAATGTTCATACTCTTGAGTGAGTATTATCTTCCTGTTCTTCTTAATTGTATCAGTTCCCTGACACCTTGTTTCCAGAGCATCCCATATCTCCTTAGCAGTCTTACAGTTGATTACCCTATTTGACATTACATTATCAATGGAACTATGCAGTAAGTGTCGTACCTTAGCATCTTCAGCAATTGATGCTATATTTTAGCAGTATAATCACTCTTCTCCTTTGGTACGGTCTTTGCTGCTTCACCTGCAACTGCAACAGCGAGCTTGGTTGATTTGTGAGGCCCTTCCTTGATTCTATCAAGGTATTCTGGATCTGTTGCTTCCAGGAACATGGTCATCCTTACCTTCCATATGGGATATTCAGATGGTCTCAGTATGGGAACTCTGATAGTCTCATACCGACTTTGAATTTGTGTCTTTGGAGGTTCTTCAGTTTTGGTAGGCTTAGTTGGAGTTTCTGTGTCAGACATGATTGTGTTTGGATCTTTAACTGTATGTGTGTTAACAGATTAGCTCTGATACCACTTGTTAGGTCACACACACTGTAGAGGGAGTGAATACAGTGTATAATACAATCAAATCGAACTTTAATATATTAAGTAACAGAAAACAAACTTTATTGAAACAATAAACTCTGTTACAGTATGGAACTGTTACCTCTCAGTGATGAACAAATATCACGAGAGCTGCTAGGGTTACAATGAATAATCTTCTTGAATATGATAACACTTATAGTGTAAACCCTAAGTCTGTGTTTATATACTACACAGTTACAAGATAATCGCTAATTGATATGGAATATAATTCTGCTTCCTAAAATATATCAATCAGATATCTTTTCTTCCAAGTATTCCATTCTTCACGGAACTCCTTCTTCATGCATATCTCTTCTTATGTTTATCTCGATCTTCTTTCCTTTAATCAGCTACTGTCCTTATCTGATCTTCCTTCAGCACTTAAGTTCTGATATCTAACTTCTGATGATTATCTCCTGATAATATAAGTACTGATATCCTTAAGTCCTGACTTCCAGTATAAGTACTGATCAACGGTTAAGTACTGATTTGTCCTGTTAAGTAAGATCTGAAATCTAAACATAAATTATATTAGCCATGACATTATCAAATATATCTAACAATAACTTTTAATGGAATCAATGTATATTAATTATCGTATAGAAATATAATGACTTCAGGTCTAAGGACCATTACATCATTATCACTGTGAGAATTACTTATGACACAACAGACATGTGGAATCTCACATCGGGTCTGTCCTGCACCATGTACATTTATATATTCCTGTATTTTTTACTTTAGTATCATTATACCTATGATCAATGAGATGTGATCATCAGTCAACAAACGCACCAGTCTTAATGCATTATTATTGTCCCTTAATAATAATACTAGACTAGGGACCTTTAGGAATATTGATACTATTCTCATAATCTCATTTATAAGTCACGTACTTAGAGATATAGAATCGCATATCTTATTCCAAGGACATTTATTAATCTAACATTTATATCGCAATAAATTAAGAATTAATAAATTATAAAGAGAATAATCGATAGAAAATAAACATTAATAATCCAAATGTCTTAAGATAAAATATCATAGTGTTGTCTCTAGGGCACAAACACTAACACTTATTTCTTCAAATCTTGCAACTGGAGCAAAAGTTTCATCGTAATCAATTCCTTCTTTCTGTGAGTGGCCTTTTGTAACCAACCTTACTTTGTTTCTTGTTACAATCCCATTTTACTCCATTTTGTTCTTGAACACCTATTTTGTTCCAATTACAGTTTTGTTCTTTGGTGCAGGAACCAACTTCCAAACTTTGTTTCTTTCAAACTGATTTAGCTCCTCTTACATAGCAGATATACAAACAGGATCAAGTAGAGCTTCCTCAGTTTTTTAGGCTCAATTTGTGAAAGAAAGCATGCATGTAGACATTCATTAGCAGTTGCACTTCTAGTCCTCACTCCAACATTTGGATCACCAATATTTGTTTCTTTTGTGTGACTGCTATCCCATTTCCTGGTTTGAGTTTGTTGAATTGAATTTTCTATATTTTCTTCAACATTGACATGACTTGCAGAACTTTATCATCTTTCTCCCCTTGAGTTTGTTCTATCAAATTCAAGTGGTTGAGATGAACTTTCACTCTCATGATTTACTTGTTCAGTTGACTCTTCATCCATTTTGTTGCTTGTGTTGACTTCAGCTTCATCTTCAGAATCACTATCAATGTTGAGATTTTCAAATTTAAGGGCCTCAACTTCATTATCATCAAGGCATTCCAAGCCTGGACACTTGTAATCATCAAAACTCACATCTATGCTTTCCATAAATTTTCTTTTGTTCAAACACATAGACTTTGTAGGCAGTTCTCTCCAATAAAAATCCCAGAAAAATTGCTTCAAAAACCTTATAGTCAAATTTTCCCACATATTCAGAGTTGTCTTTTAAGGCATAACACTTGCTTCCAAACACATGAAGATGCTTCATAGTAGGCTTCCTTTTAGATAAGATTGAGTAGGGTAATTTGTCAAGATTTTTATTAATTGACAGTTTCTTCCCAAAAACTTGTTAGCAGTTTGGCATTCTGCAACATTGTTCTAGAAGCCTCTATTAGTGTTCTATTCTTTCTCTCAACTACCCCATTTTGCTGAGCTGTTCTAGAAGCTGAGAATTCTTGAACAATGCCCTTATCTTTGTAGAATTTATTTAAAGTTGCATTTCTGAATTCTGTGCCATTGTCACTCCTCAATCTCTTCACACAATTTTGATCTTCAACTTGCTTCTCAATCTTCTTGATGTGTTCAATTATGATGTGTGGAGTTTCATCCTTAGAATGCATAAATTCTACCCATGTGTACCTTGAGTAGTCATCCACCATCACAAGTGCATATTTCTTCTTTGAAATTGATAACACATTAACGGGTCCAAATAAGTCCATGTGGATAAGTTGCAAAGGTGCACTTATGGAATTCACAATTTTACTCTTGTGACTTGAATTCTTCATTTTGCCTTTTTGACAAGCCTCACAAACTTCATTTTGAGCAAACTCCAGATTTGGGATATCTCTCACTAACTCTTTTTTCACTAGGGTGTTGATTGCATTGTAATTCAGGTGAGAGAGCTTTTTGTGCCACAACTTGCTTTGCTCTACAGATGCCTTGGTGTAGAAACAACAGATTCCTTCCTTATTTTATGAGTGTAAATCTGTAACAAACAGGCTTCCCTTTTTTACTCCTTTTAGAGCAATTTCACTAGTCTTTTTTGCTGATGATTAAACATTCTCTTTTGCCAAATAAAACATTGAATCCTCTATCTGTGAATTGACTAACACTTAGGAGATTCACTTTTAAACCAACTACTGGTGCTACATCTTCAATGACAATATTCCCAGAAATTAATTTGCCATATCCCATTGTGAAACCTTTGTTGTTGTCTCCAAAAGTCACTAATGGGCCAACCATCTCCTCTAATTGTGATAACAGGGCCTTATCACCTGTCATATGTCTTGAGCATCCTCTGTCTATGATCCATATGACTCTCTTCATTTTTCCCTACACACAATAATGATTAAGTATGTTTAGCTACCCAAGCAGTGTTGGGTATTTTCTTCTTACCGACAGAATTTGCAGAATTAGAATGTGTTGATTCAGAAGGAACAGTGCGAACAAATTGTTTTGCATTTTCCTTTTTGTCTTTAGATTCAAAATTAACATATTTCAAATCTACTCTCAATTTATTACAACTTGTCATCACTTTCATGTTGCAAGGTATGCAGTCAAATTTATCACATAAGGAGTAAATATCTTCTGCATTTGCTTCATTATACTTGCAGACTCTCACTTTTGGTTTGCTAAACTCCATTTTACAAAGGTGAGTTAGATGATTTTTTAGCCACATTTTTGACATTGCTTTCTGGGGGCATTTGTAATAAATGCAAAGTTGTTGCTTTTGTTTAATCCTATCTTGCCAACCCTGTTCTTTTTTTCCTTCATGTATTCTCAGTGTTGACTTCCTTGACAGGTGTCTTAGGGGCTTGGTTAACCATGGGCTTCTTCTTTCTTTCAGTAGCAGGTGTGGTTTCTTCATTTTTCATTTGTTTATCTTCATCTACAAGTTCTTGCTTGATGACCAATTCCTCTTTAAAGAAATTGACTTCACATGCCTTGAATAAAGGTGAGTCAACCTTTCTCAGCATAGCTGGGACATTTTCATTTACAGTTGCTTTGTCCTTACCACCTTCATTCTTCTTGTTGTTGTTCAAGGAATCATAGTCAAGGCCTATGGTTATATTAGCACATGGCTTGTTTTTCTCATGGTACTGACCAACTAACTGAGAAGCATTCCTGAAGGACTTCAACTTTACTTCATTCTTTTCTATCTTTTCCCTCAATATAACTTCTATTTCACTAGCACACTTCAGCTTGTTCATTAGATATTCATTTTCCTGCTTGACAGTTTCAAACTCAACAAGCTGTAGTTCCAAATTTTGCTTCTCAATCTCAAGCTTCTCATTAGCTTTTGACAGCCTACTAACCTCCTCTGGAGCTGCCACCATGCTAGTATGGATGTTGAACATGTCTATGCTCATCTTTTCAACAGTCTCTTTATATTGACTTGTATTTAAATCAATAGTAGTAAGAGTTGTTACCTCTTTATATTGACTCTCCTTGCTCTAAGGCCATGAGTGCATAATTTCCAACCTCCCCCTTTTCATCATTATCAAAAATCATCCCAACTTTTTCCTTCTGCAATGTAAGATTTACCCTGTTACTTCTTCAAGAGAGCTTCATACTTTGCCTCCAACTCAAGATAGGCTTTATCTTTCTTCACCTTTTTAGGCTTCCTGCATTCGGTAACAAAATGGCCCAACTGATCACAATTGAAGCACCTTATTTTTGATTTGTCAATAGATCCAGTCTTGTAGCCACTTTTGCCACCAGGAGTGTACTGTCCCTATCCTTTCCAGCCGCTGTCCTTGTTAAATGTATGTTATTTACTTTTGAAGAACTTTGGCTTTTTCACTCTAATATTAGAGAATTTCCTATCTAGATAAGCCTTGGATTGATCTCACTCATCCAGCTTATCCAATGTATAGAACTCATCTTCTTCAAGTTCCAGAATGACCTGCTTCATTGGTTCCTTGTTCCTTTTCTCAATGCTTGAGACAGCTGGAGTTTAGATCTCTAGTTCATCATCAAATGTCTCACTATCATTAACAACTAGTGCACTTGTTCCATCAACAATCTGCCATTGACCAGTTCGTAAGGATTTTTTTTGAATCATTTCCAGTTCATATGTTATTAAAATCCCATACAGAACCTCCAATGATATCTAGCTCAAGTCACTCATTTCTCTTATGGCTGATATTTTCTGTTTAAGATGATCAGGAAGGGTAAGCAAAAACTTCAAGTTAAGTTCCTCAGCTTCATAGTACTTGTCATGGAGCTGCAAGTCATTAATGAACTTATTGAATCTTTCAAACACATCAATAACACTCTCCTTTGGTTTTGCCATAAAACCCTCATACTGAGACACCAATATTCTCCTTTGATTTGACCTAACTTCCTCTATACCTTCACACAGTATCCCAATATTCTCCCAGATTTGCTTGGTTGTGTCACAGTTGACAATATTGTTGTACATAACATTGTCAAGTGACTCTATCAGAATTAATTATAGGCCACTGTCAAGAGAGACTTTTTCTTTCTCAATATATGTGTATTTTGAAGGACCTTTAGGACCATAATGAGCTTGGATGACCATGTCTCCATATGTAGATTCTTTAATCCTTTCCATAGGTTTAAAAGGCCCATTCTTCAAAATCTAGATGTACAAGGGATTGGCCATCCTTAGAAACAACATCATCTTTTTCTTCCATAATGTGTAGTTGATTTTATCAAAGGATGGTATATTTATACTGCTTATCTTTTGGGTATTCATTCTTCTAAGATCTTGATCTGTTTACTTTCAGATTTTTCTCTGATACCACTTGTTAGATATTGAATACAACACAGAGGGGGTGAATGTGTTTTAGATATTTTTAGCCTTTTTAAACTTTTATGGATGTATTAACAAAGCAGATATGAAACTCAGTTATATTACGTTAGCAAAAATAAGACAACAAACATAATATTTCAAAACTCACTTAATTTTGTATTAAAATCAAGTTATGTCTTGCTACAAATCCTGTGTTATGATCTTCAGTTTGTTATATAGAGAACTGACATCTCGATAAGTATAATGGCTTATCGAGATCTCTTAGTTCTCTCTAAGTGTCTTTGACTTGTCGAGGTCTTTGAGTTCTCTATAAGTGAACTTGGCTTGTCGAGGTCTCCAAAACTCTGCATGTAAAAATGACTTGTCGATATCTATGAGATCTCTATATGCATTTTGACTTGTTGATATCTTTGAGATCTCTAATGAGAAATTGACTTGTCGATATCTCCAATCTTCATATCTTTATTTTGACTTGTCGATATCTCCCAATTCTCTATATGAAAAAATGACTTGTCGATATCTCTAAGATCTCTATAGGCATTTTGACTTGTCGATATCTCTGAGATCTCTAATGATAATTTAACTTGTCGATATATCCAATCTTCACATCTTCATTTGATTTGTCGATATCTCTGAGACTTCTCTATAAGCCATTTTGGACTTCTCAATAAGTCATTCTAGAGTTCTCGAATGACTTCTCTATATGACTTGATCTGTGACTTGCAGATATCATGACTTAGAACATTTTTCCTAAAACAGATTTATTAAACTCCAAGCGTCTTCACCTTTTCTCTGAGGCATGATCTTGTTGATCTTCTTTCAGAGTTTATTCTTAGGCTTGCGACTGTTCACAGAAAAATACTCCAGTCTGATCTTTAACATTTTTACAGACTCATGTAGTACAATACAAAATACAGATTTAAACTATCATACAACTAAATCGTAGGATTGTCAATATGACTTAGTCTTGTTATAATACAGGCATGCCTTGCACAATACTAATGCTTCTAAACATTTAGAGACAGCAGAGAAGAAAATTACAAATCCTGATGTTCTTGCTCATCTCAAAGCATCTTCACTTATGATCAAGACTATTCAAAACACTCAGGCTCATACTAACTCTGAGATAGACAAGCTCAAGGAATCCTTCTTGGAAACCAGGCTCACTACTTCCCATGAGATGACCAAACAGTTGAGGCCTATTTTTACTAGAAAAGACAAATTGGAAGCCAACCAAGCTAAGTTGGAAGCTAATCAAGAAAAGATGTCTAGTCAATTGGATGAGGTACAACAGTCAGTGGAGCTTATAATTTCCCTCCTACTTGGTGATTATGCCAAAAAGGGGGAGAAAATATTAAAATCTAAATGCAAGCAGCTCAAATTGACAGATGCTGATAAGGATGGTCCCGATGGTGACGGCAAGGGTAGTAAGAGGGAATTGGTTTTGAAGAGACAAGGTGGAAATCTGATTGGTACTAGTGGTACATCTAAAACCGCTAGTCAATCTAGACAAGGTGGAGAGATGAGGAGATTTGGAAGAAAAGCCTTAATGATTGTGCAAAGTAGGGAACTGACTGTGGCTGTAACTGAATCTCGGCAAACTTTGAAAGTCACAAATGCTGATGAAAGCCAAGGCATTCTGGATATAGAAGCTGGTTCTGAAGCAAATCAGTATCTTCAAACACCGAAGGTGAAAAGAAAGAAAACAACTCTTTTCTACAAGGATCCAAATATTCAAGCTTTTAATTCTGAAGTGAGTAGAAGAATATTTGTAAGGGAAAATCCTAGAGTTGATATGCAACAACTTAGGCTTTTGGAGAAAGAATTCAAATCTTTAAAATCAGTAAATACTGATGCTATCTCACCTTATGAAGATGCTGAAAGGCCTTTAGACCTCAAGCAAATTTAAATGCTGACAGGAGTTATAAGGGGAAGAAAAAGATTGGTGAGAAATCAAAGCCCAATCCTAAAGCAAAATCCAAGAATAAATTAACATCTAAAGTTTCAAAATCTCAAATACTGATAGATCCATTATATTCAGTATTTGTAGCTCATGATGATGCTGATGAACTAAAGATTCAAGAAGAAGAAACCAACTATTTCCAGGAGAGAAGGAAGATGATTCCTGGAGCTGATTAGGCTGAGATATTAAAGTTGGTAACAACCTCTGACAATGCTCAAGTTGATGAAGAAACAATTGCTGAAGCTTGTTGTGTATATGTTGTGAACTTGATGATTTCATTAACAAAACACCTTGCTAGATTTTACTTAGTGAAAATGTAGCACTCGGCGAATAAGGATTATAGTCCCGATGGATGACTCAATATAGTCCCGACGAATGATGATTTATTATCCATCGAGTGAGTAGCTTATGTAACAATAAGTCTGTAGCACATTTCTGCATACACATTGTTTAGAATCTATAGTAGTACTTAAGTCATGTTGACTTTAACTAGATATGCAGAATAGGTTGATTAATTGTACATAGATGATGTCTTGTAATTCTGCATAAATGAAATGAAGTCTAGTGCCTGATTGCAACCCGACGGATAAACAACAATGAATTCGACGGATGATCATTAACTCGACGGATGATCATGAACCCGACGGATAAAGAATTCAAATATATGTTGACAGCGACAACACAGTCACATGCGTCGAGTGTATGCAAATGGAATGTTGTAGCCTATTCAACTGGGTTTTTGAGAACAAAGAAGTATTGCCATTTCCATGCTATTATGAAGATAATCAAAGATGCTAGAATAGAGTAATGAAGTAGCATTGTAATAGACTCGATATTTTTTGTTTTATTATCTTGTCTTATTGCTTTGTAATCTTGGTGATATATAAACCAAGAAGCAGCAAATAGAACACCAACTAAGAAACTAAGCAACCAAGAGAGAAATATTTGTAAGCTGAATTCTCAGTATTTCTCAGTATTCTTAGTTGTTCATTTGTAAGCAGCTGTGCTTTTTGCACACAGAGTTCTCTCGATATATATTATATATCTCTGGTGGAATCATTCAAATCCACCAGAAAGTTTTTAAAGACTCTTATTTTTAATTACTTGTGTTTTGATTCATTTCAAGTGATTATTCCGCATTCTGCTAATCAATTCACACTGATATATATAATTGAGGTAGAACAATTTTTATTCAAGAAAAAGTTTCAAGAATTCCATTCAACCCCCCTTCTATAATTCTTGTTATATTGTTAAGGGACTAAAAAAGCTCAACCAGTCACAACCACTAATACTACTCAAGTTGTTGACAGTTCAAGTAAAATACAAGCTGATTTCATAAATCATGATTCAGAGAACTTAAATTTTGATATGCCAGAATTGACTTTAGAAGAAAAAAAGAAGCTATTATGGGGATGCTATAAATCTGCACCAGTAAGAGATTCTTCCGAGACTATAAATAAGATCTATAGTGGAAACTTTCAGTCTAGAAGAGCTAGTAGAAGAAGTGGTTTGAGACTTCCAAATGTTGATGATTATGTTGCTGATGCTTTAATTCTAAGGGAACCTGGAAATCTGACAGGAATTGGGGATAATACAAAGTTTGAAGATTTACAGAAAATTATGTCAGTACAGATTGTAAATGATCTAGTTGGTGAAAAACTGATTTATTTTCTAAAGTCTGGAAAAAGGTTAAGGCTTACTCAAGAGCATTTAAAGAACAAACCGTGGCAGGAGTTGGAATTTATCACTACTTTACTCAAGGTAACCAACTCTAATACTGCTAGATGGTCAAAATTCTTAAAGCGTCTAGTATACATGAAGTATAGTGGAATGATTTACAAGTCTAACTATATTCCAAAGTATATTCATGAATCTGGACACATTATTGATATGCCTATTGGAGGAGCCAATGTGGTTCAGTCTTTAAGAAGAGAAGTTCTTACTTTCAGTCTTGAAGAAAAGATAGTTGGATTTCTGGAACTGGATGATTTGAAACTTGGAGAATCAAATTTGCATGACCTCAGAGTTGTTGTTTATCAGAATGATAAATCAACAGAGGAGCTCAAGGATATCAAACAGAAAATGGAAATGTATGTAAATGTTCTTGAAGATATTCTATTCAATAAATTCCTTGATGAAGCTACTGATTGTACTATAGTTCAAGACTGAAGATAAAGTCTGAAGACACTGATTGTAAGATTGACTATTTGTTTGTATTACTACATTTAGATGGTTTTGACATCATCAATCTAGAACTTGTCCATATTTTCATAATGCATAAGTTGGGGGAGATTTTTAGAATAAATTGATGATATCATCTTATAAACTATCAGATTTTATTATCAGTATTTCATATCAGAGTTTAGAAGAAGGTGATGTCATCAACATTTGTTAATAGCATTTGCTGATCGGTAATTGGCATCAGTATTTATTCACTTCAGCTTAAAGTCAGGAAATATCGAAGAAGGAAAGGATTTGCAGAAAACTTATTAGTATATGACTTTACTTCTTGTAGCAATCAATACATGGATATATTTTAGGATTCCTTATTGTAATATAATAGGATTCCTTATTGATTGTGTAGTTATGCAGTATATAAGCACAAATTAGGTTTATACTTTATGTGTCGCGTATTGATACATCTTTTATGTAACCTAGCAGCTCTCAAGGATATATGTTCATCCTTTGAGAGATTAGTTTTGTAATCAGTTTTCATCAGTTAATACAAAACTATTTATACTGTTGAGTACTTAATTCTATTTGTCTGCATAAATAGTATTCACCCCCTCTACAGTTGTATTAAGGACCTAACAGGGCGTTTATTTGTTTTATAAATACTGCATCACACTTTCCTTTATTTGCACGTGTTTGTTGTATTCTTTTAATGATGTCAAGTAAATTACTTGTGTATCATTTCATGAGGGTGCGCCCTACGAATAAGGCGTGCCTTTTCTTTTAACCGCACTAATTAATTTTCTTGGACCTTATGCATATATGGCCCCGCTTAGAATCCCCAAATCATTCGGGGTGCGCCCTGGCGATAAGCCCAAAGCGCAAGTGCACAAGAAGGATGCTGCAAAGGCTCAATCATCTAATCATACTCCCATCCCTATCCCTCAGCCTACTCCTATGCCAAAAAGGACGGTAGTAGATCTAACTGAATAACAGGGCACGCCTAAAATGCCTAGGACAGAGGGCGCGCCTTCAAACACTGAATCTTTGGCACTGAGCTATCTTGGATCTCTTGAATCTGTCTATGTCACATATGAAGTAGTCAGGAAATAGCAAGCTATGAACTTGGAAGAATCCAACAAGGCTTCAATCAAGGTCTCCTGCCAACTGATATTCCATATCACCCAGATTGTGGACAAGTTGCTTGAGGATAGGGCGCGCCTTGAAAGGTTGCAGGGAGACAACAACATCCTTCAAACCAATCTCAAGGACAAGATGTCCTTCATGCCAAGGAAATCAAATCCATAGACTCCCAAATCTCCTTCCTGAAGAGTGAACTTGAAAACCAGGGGTCTCAACTCAACATTTCCAATAAAACTGTCACTAATCTGCATAATGAGCTGGCTGAAATGAAGTCGAGGGTGGAGTATCTTGAAGAACAACAAAAAAATGGCTGGTTGGATAAGAAGAAGGAGATAATGGATGATGCCTTTGCTCGTGGCTTTCATCACTAGAGAGTCGATTTCATAGCAAACGATCTTCATTACTCAATTGGAAATTTTGGTTAAGAAACCACGGTGAAATGCTCGAGTTCAAGAAGGAGTATGCTGAAGAAATCAAAGAGAGAAGGATTGAACTAGTGCTAGAGGAAGATGAAGGCGCATCATTAAGTAAAGATGTCCAAAAAAGGGCATGCCTGAAGTTGACCCTTCAGTCCCTCTCCAAGTCATTCCTCTCGATAGTGATACTCAGGGCGCGCTCTGAGATAACTTTTCTTTCATCTTATCATTTGATTCTCCTAATACTTGAGGTGCCAACCCTCTTTTGATGTTGTACAAATTGTAAGACTAAATACTTTTATTGCTACTTTGCGTACTTTATTTTGTGTTTTCTATAACAACTAATTTGCTCTAAAAATTTCCCTTGTTTGTTCTATAGCTATTTTTGTGTTAGGCCTTTAATGAACTGTAGAGGGGGGTGAATATAGTTAAATAATCAAATCGAAATAATAGACATAATTGAATCAACAGTTTTTATTATTGCTCTATAAAAACTGTTTACAATACTCTCTGAAAGGATGAACAATTATCCTGGAGAACTACTAGGTTATATGAAAGGTATACCAATTCGTAACATATATAATGTAAACCTAATATGTGCTTATATACTGCACAGTTACACATTCAATAAGGAATCATATTATAATACAATAAGGAATCCTATAATATATCCATCTAGTGATTGCTACAATAAGTAAAGTCCTACACCGACATATATTCTGCAAATATTTCCTCCTTTGATATCTCCTCCTTTGATATCTCCTAGTTTCCAGCTCGACAGATACTAATATAAGTATATCCTGTTGACAAAAGCTGATCAGCAAATACTGATGGTAAATGCTGATGAAGTCATCACTGCCAAATACTGATATCAAATGTTGATCATTAAACTCTGATAGTTTAAATATTGATATCATCAATTTCTTCTAACAATCTCCCCTAACTTGTGCATTATGTAAATATGTACAAGTTCCTAATTGATGATGTCAAAACTATCTAAATGCAGAAATACAAACAAATATTTTATCTTATAGTCAGTGCCTTCAGACTTTAACTTCAGTCATGAACTATATTAAATCCAGAAGCATCATCAAAGAATTTCTTGAGTAGATTATCTTCAAGAACATTTAAATACATCTCCATCCTCTGTTTGCTACCCTTGAGCTCTTCTGTAGATTCATCATTCTAATAGATAGAAGCTCTGAGGTAATGTAGATTAGATCTTCCAAGTGGTAAGTCATCCAGTTCCAAGAACCCAACTTTCTTACCATCGGGATTAAAAGTAAGAACCTGTTCTCCTAAAGATATAATCACCTTGGCTCGTCCAATAGGCATATTAACAGCATTTCCAGATATATCAATATATTTTGGAGTGTACTTTGACTTGTAAATCAACCCTCTCTGCTTCCTGTATACTAGGTCATTCAGATAAGCAGACCATCTAGCAGTAGTTGAGTTGATTACCTTGAGTAATGTGATAATATATCCCAACTCTTGCCATGGTTAATCTCCTTGATCTATCTATAGATCTTGATCCCTAATATATAGGTAGCATTGCCCAAGTCCTTCATCGAGAAACTATTTCCTAAACAAGTCTTAACAGTTTGTAAATAAGGTATGCCATTCTCTATTAGTAATATGTCATCTACATATAGTACTAGGAATGCCATATGGCTCCCACTAACCTTTTTATAAACACATGGTTCATCTTCGTGTTGAATAAAGCCAAACTCTTTGACTGTTTCATCAAAACAACGATTCCATCTCCTTGAGCTTGCTTCAATCCATAATTAGATCGAAGCAACTTATAAACCATCTTAGCAAACTTTGGATCGACAAAACCCTCAGGTTGTATCAATGTATACATCCTCTTCAAGGCTCTCATTTAAGAAATCAGTTTTGACATCAATTTTCCAAATCTCATAGGCATAGTAAGCATCTATTGCTAGAAAAATCCTGATGGACTTGACCATAGCAACTGGTGAAAAATTCTCACATAGTCTATACCATGAATTCGTTTCAAACCTTTTTCCACTAGTCATGCCTTATAGATCTGTACTTTACCATCCATGTCAGTTTTCTTCTTGAAAACCCACTTGTACCCTATAGGTTTTACCCCTTCAGGTGGATCAACTGAAGTCCATACTTTAATTTGATACATAAATATCATCTCGGGTTTCATGGCCTCTATCCATCTCTTGGATTATGGATTGTTCATAGTTTTTGGTAGGTAAGAGGCTCATCATTGTCTATGAGCATCACATCATCATCTTGAGTCAAGAGAAATCCATAATATCTCTCTGGCTCATAATGAACCCTACTAGATCTACGAACAACCTGTGTTTCTGGAACATGAACATCTTGATGTTATACTGCCCATTTTCCAACTCTGGTTCAATGTTATTTTGTACATCTCAATCTTCATCAAGATCTATAGTCCTCCCACTATTTTTCTTGAAAAGTAACTCTTTTTCAAGAAATACAGCGGTCCGAGCAACAAACATTTTGTTCTCAGTAGGATTATAAAAACTATACCCATTTATTTCTTCAGGATATCCCACAAAATAATATTTATCCAATTTTGGTCCTAGCTAGTTTGTCAGACACTAAGCATTTCACAAACGCTTCGCATCCCCATACTTTCATAAATGATATGCTATGATGTTTTTCAGTCCATGTCTTATATGGAGTCTTTTGAACCGATTTAGTGGGAACTCGGTTTAGTGTATATGCAGCCATTTCTAGAGCATAACCCCGGAAACTTATTAGAAGATCTGATATACTCATCATCGATCACACCATGTCCAACAAGGTATGATTTCTCCTCTCAGAAACTCCGTTCCATTGACGCATTCCAGGAGGAGTAAGATGTAATACGATACCACACTCCTTCAAGAAACCTTTAAACTCGAGTCTTAAGTATTCTCCTCCATGATCTGTTCGTAGAACTTTTATACTTCCCCTGTTTTCTTTTCCACTTCGGCCTTGTATTCTTTGAACTTTTCAAAAGAATCGGATTTGTTCTTCAAAAGGTACACATATCCATATCTACTGAAATCATTAATAAACATAATGAATTACTAAAGGCCACCTGTTTCCATCATACATATTAGACCACATACATCACTATGTATAAGTCATAATCGTTCGGTGGCCCTTTCACCTTGTCCGGTCAAAGGAGCTTTAGCCATTTTGCCAATGAGACAAGATTTACGTTCTTCATATGATTCAAAATCAAACTTATCGAAGTAACCATATTGATGTAACTTGGAAATGCGATTCTATTGCGCAAGACATGCCTGTATAATAACAAGACTATGTCATATTGACAACCTTGAGATTAAGTTGTATAATAATCTAAATCTGTATTATGTATTGTATTTATTGAGTTTGTAAAAATGGTTAATAGATTAGATTGGGGGATTTTTTTGTGAACAGTTTCAAGATAAGGAATAAACTCTAGAAGAAGATCAAGTCATGATCATGCCTCATAGAAAAATGTAGAAGCTTGAAGTTAAATAAAGCTGTTCTATGAAAAATGTTCTAAATCAAGATATCGACAAGTCATAGATCAAGTTATATCGAGAAGTCATCCGAGAAGTCCAAAATGACTTGTAGAGAAGTCCAAAATGGTTTATAGAGAAATTTCAGAGATATCGACAAGTCAAATAAAGATGTAGAGAACTGGAGATATCGACAAGTCATTTATGCATGTAGAGATCTCAAAGATATCGACAAGTCAAATGAAAATATGAAGAATCGGAGATATTGACAACTCAACTTCTCATACAGAGATCTCAGAGATATTGAAAAGTCAAATGAAGATGTAGAGAACCGGAGATATCGACAAGTCAAATGAAGATGTGAAGAATTGGAGATATCGACAAGTCAATTTCTCATATAGAGATCTCAAAGATATCGACAAGTCAAATTATGTATATAGAGATCTCAGAGATATCGACAAGTCATCTCTACATGTAGAGATCTCAGACATATCGACAAGTCATTTCATATGCAAGGAATTAGAGACCTCGAAAAGTCAAGTATACCTATAGAGAACTCAGAGATATCGATAAGTCATTATACTTATCAATATATCACTTTTCTATAGAACAAATTGAAGATCTCGACATACTATCTCAAACTAAAAAAGAAGACAAGTTCAATATTCAAGATTATCAGTCACTAAACAATTCATTCACTGAAATGGAAAGTCTACAAAATAGCTTGAAGAATACAAGATCAAGAGCCAAAATTAATTGGAAAAAGGAGGTCACGGACCTGCAAGATTCTTCATAAATTTGCTAAGCCATAAATGGAAATAGAAAAAGGTTGCTTTAGAAAATGGTTTAGTAAATTTTAGTGCAAGTCTTGTAAACCCGTGTTGTTATTCTATAAAGCATGCATGGTTCCTTAGTTCACAAGTAACAAACAGATGTAGAATTTCGTGTATTCTCTCAAGATAAAAGCTAAGTTCTTATTTTCTTAAGAACACATATTTGTAGCAAGAAAAGCTTGATTAACAAAATTAAGTGAGTTTTTGATGTATTGTGTTTTTGCTTGTGTTCATTCTGTTAAATATAATATCTATACTTCTTAACCGCGTTATTCAAACCATTATCCATAAAGCTTAAAACAAAGAAAAATCCAAGAAACACATTCAACCCCCCCCTCCGTGTTATATTTCAAAGTATTCAATATCTAACAAGTGGTATCAAAGCAAAATCTAAAAGTAAACATATAAAGATGTTGGAAGAATGAGTGCTCAAAAATTGACAAGTATCAAGATACCTGCCTTTGACAAGGTCAACTACACAATCTGGAAAAAGAAGATGATGTTGTTCATAAGGATGGCCAACCCCATGTATGTTCAGATTCTCAAGAATGGACCCTTCATTCCTATGGTGAGAGTTTCTGAATCTATAGAAGAAGATATGATCATACCAGTACATTACACACCTAAAGACCCCTCAACCTACACAGAGCCTGAAAAGGAAAATGTTACACTGGATAACAGTCTACTACTCATATTAATTGAGTCTCTTGACAATGTGATGTTCAACAACATTATCAACTGTGATTTTGCTAAAAAATTTTGGGAAAATATTGAAATATTATGTTAGGGGACAGAGGAAGTTAAATCTAACCAAAGGAGAATCTTTGTATCACAATATGGGGGTTTCATGGTTAAGCCTAAAGAAGGAATTACTGAGGTTTCTGAAAGATTCAACAAGTTGATTAATGACTTGCAACTTCATAAAAAATATTATGAAGCTGAGGAGGTTAACCTAAAGTTTTTGGTTACCCTTCCTGGCCATCTTGAACAGAAGATATCTGCTATTAGAGAAGGAAGATACTGGAGCAGAATAACATTGGAGGTCTTATATGGAATTTTAAAAAGATATGAGCTTGAAATGTTGCAGAGAAAGTCATTGAAGGAAAACCAAGGACATGTGGTTGATGGATCTAGTGCCTTGGTGGTAAATGACAGTACAATGCTTGAAGATGAACAAGAACCTCAAACTCCAGTCGCTCATGCAGTTAAGCAAAAGAACAAGGAACCCCAGAAACAAGTTGTACTGGAGCTAGAGGAAGATGAGTATTATACTCTTGATGAGCTAGATGAGATGGATCAATCTATAACTTACCTTGCTAGAAATTTTTTTAACATAAGGGTGAAACAGCCAAATTACTTCAAGAGCAAGGAACAAACCTCAAATATCAACAACTGGAAAGGAAAAACTTAGTACAAAGATTACAAATGTGGCTACAAAACTGGATCTATTGACAGATCAAAAATAAGGTGCTACAATTGTGATGAGTTTGGTGACTTTGCAATTGAGTGTAGGAAACCAAAAAAAGTGATGAAGGATAAATCTTACTTGGATTTGGAAGCAAAGTATAAAGCTCTCTTGAGAAAACAACATGAAAAGGCTTACATAGCTGAAGGCAAGAGCATGGATGACACTGATGAAGACGATGATAATAAAGAATTTGGAAATTATGCACTTATGGCCTTAGAGTAAGGAGAATCATCCTCATCAAAATCAGAGGCACCAACTCTAACCACCATTGATTTAAATACAAGCTAGTATAAAGAAACTATTGAAAATATGAGTGTAGAAATATTTCATATCCATACAAGCATGGTGGAAGCTACTGAGAAAGTCAGTGGAATGTCAAAGATTAATGAGAAGCTTGAGATTGAAAAGCAAGAATTGGAGCTACAGCTTGTTGAGCTTGAAACTTTCAAGCAAGAAAATGAATATCTGAAAAACAAGCTCAAGTGTGCAAGTGAAATTGAAGCGGTGCTGAGGGAAAAATTGGAAAAGAATGAAGTGAAATTGAAGTCCTTTAAAAATGCATCTCAGTTGGTTGGACAATACTAAGAGAAAAATAAACCATGTGCTAATATAGTTATTGATTTGGAATATGATGCCTTGAATAGTAACAAGAAAAATGAAGGTGACAAAGGGAAAGCAATTGTAAATCAAGATGTCCCAACTATGCTGAAAAAAGTAAATGCACCTTTGTTCAAGGCATGTGAGGTTAATTTCAGTTCAGTTGAGTTGGTCATCAAGCAAGAACTTGCAGATGAAGACAGTGAAAAGAAGGATGCAGAAACCACAACCACAAATGAACCTGAAAAGAAGCCTATAGTCAATCAATTTATCAAGATACCAACCAAGGAGGTTAAAACTGAGAATGCTGGGAAAAAAAAGAACATGAATGGAAAAATAGGTGTGAACAAGAGCAACAACTATGCCTTTGTTGTAGATGCTCCATGGAAGCAGTGTCAAAGATGTGGATCAACAAATCACCTAACTCACCTTTGTAAAAAGGCTGTTACGGAGCCAAAGTTGGGAGCTTGCGAATATAATGAGGCATTGACTGAAGATCCCTATTCATTTTATGATAAATTTGATTGTATTCCTTACAATATGAAAGTGATGACAAGCTATCATAAACTGAGAGCATATCTCAAAGAAGTTAACCTTGGATCTACAGCTAAAAAGAAAAATGCAAATTAATCAATGAACACTGTTCTTTCTGAATCATCATATTTTACTTCTGTTACTTCAATGAAAAAGAAGAAAGTACCCAACACTGCTTGGGTAGCTAAACACACTTAATCCTTATTGTGTGCAGAGCAAGATGTAGAGAGTCATTTAGATCATTGATAGTGGATGCTCCAGACATATGACAGGTGATAAGCCTCTGCTATCATAATTTGAGGAGATGACTGACCCATTGGTGACTTTTGGAGACAACAACAAAGAATTTACAATGGGATATGTCATGCTGGTTTCTGGAAATATTGTCATAGAAGATGTAGTGTAACGACCGGGAAATTTCGACTGTTTTGTGAAAAATGATTTTTCCCAAGCCCCTACAGAGAACTCAAATCCCACAAAAATCGTATTTTTATTTTTATAAAATTACGAGACTATCAAATATTCAATATTTTTGCATATTTGGATTATTCGTAATTTCTGGAAATTTTTGACATAATTTTTGCATTTATTGGATTAAAAATTATTCCCCGTTAATTATTAATTTTGGGCTAATTATTTTTATAAAATGATATAATTACGCCCTAAATAATTATGGGGGTATTATTTTTATAACTATAAATACCATTTATTTATTATATGATTATTATTTTATTATATAAAAATCAAAAAATTGAACAAAAATATCAGATTTTCTCCCAAAAATTGGGGTTAGGGTTCTTGAATTGTTCTTGGAAATTAAAGCAAATTTAGCGGTGATTATGTGGTCTAAATCAAACTTATAGGTAATGTTAGTCCCTAACAATGCAACAAGAATTACAGAAGAGGGGTTGAATGGAATTTTTGAACCTTTTTCAAAAATATAAACTGTTCTAACTTAGAATATATATATAACAGTGTTTTGATTTGCAAAGTGCGGAATAACAAGTTGAATATAAATCAAAACAGAAAGTAATAAAAACACAAGTCTTTAAAACTTTCTGGTGGATTTAAATGTATCCACCAGATTTGTGTGTATATATATATATATCGAGAGAACTATGTGATGCCTGAGTAGCTCACAGCTGCTTACAAATGAGAACAACTAAACTTTCAGAGAAATGCTAAGAATACAACTTACAAATATTTCTCTCAGAATTTTCTTGCTTAGTCTTCTTGTTGTTCTAAATGCTACTCTTGGTTTATATATCACCAAGATTACACAGTAATAAGACAAGATAATAAAAAAAAAACCTATCAAGTCTAATACTATGTTGCTTCATTACTCTATTCCAGCATCTTTGAAAATCTTCATAATAGCATGGAAATGGCAATACTTCTTTGTTCTCAAAAACCCAGTTGAATAGGCTTCCACATTCCTTTTGCATACACTCGACATATGTGACTGTGTTGTTACTGTCAACAGATGTTTGAATTGATTATCCGTCGGGTACATGATCATCCGTCGGGTTGCCTTGTTGATCATCCGTCGAGTAGTATTGTTATTTATCCGTCGGGTAGCTATTTGGCACTTGACTTCATTTCATTTATGCAGAATTACAAGACATCATCTATGTACAATTAATCAACCTATTCTGCATATCTAATTAAAGTCAACATGACTTATATGCTACTACAGAATCTAAACAAGGTATATGCAGAAATGTGCAACAGACTCATTATTACACAAGCTACTCACTCGATGGATAATAAGTCATCATCCGTCGGGACTATATTGAGTCATCCGTCGGGACTATATTCCTTATCCGTCGAGTGCTACATTTTTCACTAAGTAAATCTACTAAGGTGTTTTGTTAATGAAATCATCAAGTTCACAACATATTCACAACAATCTCCCCCAATTTATGTCTACTAGAATTGTAGCCATAAATTAAGATAAACTTGATGATAACAAAACACCCTAAAAATACAAATTTAAATGGAAGTAGATAAAACTATTAAGTGCTTCAAATAACAAAATGTACAAAGTTTTGTTCACAGTCATTTTCAAGGTGCTCCTCTAGCCTGAGCAGATTAATCTATATCCTTGAAGATCTGGATCTCTTTCCAAGCTTTTTGTTATTTTCTTCTATCTAATTTTGGAGCTGTCTGTGGAATTCCAGTTCATCAGATTCTGAGAGATTCAACATTTCTTGCATCTCCAAAAGAGTCTCATTGCTAGAGATGCTCAATTGGTCTTCTAATCTGAATAATCTTCTGACTCCTTTATCGTCCATGAACTCCATCAGCCAGTAGGGCCTTAGATACACTCTACTCCCTATGTAAGGAATACTTAGAGTCTTTGGGAGTGCATCTTTAGCTCTAATACTCCGCAGTTCTTCAATCTTCTTTAGAACAAGTCTTCTAGATGTCACATTGAATCCAAAGTTCTTCTTGAAGGATGAATAAACTTTATCAGCACATATTGGCTTTCTTGAAGGATCCTGTGAAGTGGCCATTGAATCTCCTTTCCTCCTTTGTACTTGAATACTAACCTTTGAGGTAGATTCCTGTAAGCATTAATCCCTCTAACTTCTTCCAGTTCATCTAGACTGAGGTTTAAATCTGAGAATTCCTTGATGTCACAGATGTACATGATGTCTCCCTTGTTGACTTTGGTTTGAGCTTTGGTTAGAGACTTGAATCTGAGAGTTAATGGCTTCACTTTCTTGACTGCTCTTGTCTTTGTCTTCTTTGGCTTCATAAAGTGAGGTAGATTGAGTTCAGGTATTGGTAGACTATCCCAGTCTATTGGCTCATCCTTAGGAATGATAGGTTCACCATGAAAATTCTTGGTTGGATCTATCTTGAATTTTTCTTGTGCCACATAGGGCATGGATGTTTGAGTTATTGTAGAAATAGACTCTTTGGGAAAGTACCCTTCCATCTCCTCATCACTGAAATCCAACTTTCTCTTTATTCTTTGTTTGTACCTTGGCTTCTTTGTCTGTGGAGGTTCATTTTGCATTACTTGATCTTGAGATTCAACTGTTTCAGATGGTTGTGCAGAAATTTGTTGTGTTGGTTTCACAACTTGTAGCTTGGCCAAGATAGCAACTTGCTCCTTCTTTTGTTTGACCTTTTTAGCATCTAGAGCAGCTTGCTTCTTTTCTTGCTTCAATCTTGCCTTTTCTTCTCTCTTTGCTTCAGCAAATTGAGGGTGTCCAGCCACCACACAAATTTCTTTACCATTCTTAAAAACTTTAGCAATTCTTTTTTTCAATGCTGAATCAGCTGGATCCTTGTAGAATGCTATGGACCTGGCTAACAGTTTCTTTTTATCAGGCTTTAGTGTCTCATACACTGTTTCCAAGGGGTTCTTTAGTGAAGATTTTGGATAATTCACCCTTGGCTTCAAAATTAGCTTAGCCTTTAGAGATTTGATGCAGGATGGTTGTCCTTTTTCCAGATTCTTCATGCTCATTTCATTCACAGATATTTTCCTGACTTGAGAGTGATGAATGGCTGATTTCTCTGGCTCCTTTACTAACCTAAATTTCTTTTATATATCCTCATCAATTTTCTCTCAGTTGATTGGACTCAACTGCTTCTTCTCAGCTGCTCTCAATGTGGCTGTTGCTTCATTTATGAGATCAATACTGTTTGTTGTTGGTGGCTTGGTGAAAGTAATTATAGGCATAATTACTTTACTAACTTGAATGTTAAGCTGTTTCTCCCCTTCACTTGGTCCTTTCTCCCCCTTTTTGTTATCATCAAGTTGTGTGGGAGGGAGTTGAGCTGCCACCAATTATTGGAGTAATGCAGTTTGAGCTTCTTGATTGTCTAGTATCTTGGCCATTGACTTCTCTACAACAGATAGTCTTGAGTCTATGACCTCAACTTTCCTGTTTAGATCAGCCTCCTTCCTTAGTTTTCAACAATTTCAGTCATGGTGGTTATAGGGAGTCTAGCATTCATCCTTTCTATAACATCCTGCTTGACTTCAAAAATTTCCTGCTTGATGACATACACACTCTGACTGTGTTGGAGGGCTTGAATCTTATGCAGCTGGAGTGCTTCAAGATGTGCTTTGAGTAGTTGTTTTGTACTAGCATTGGAAGATGCCTGAATGGCTACTTGAGTGTCATGAATCAATTTGAAAAGTGTTGATTGGAGATGTGAGTAGGAGCATTCTTTTATGATCATCCAGGTAGGAGTATTTGCATCTCCCCCTATGGCCATGCTATCATCCTCATCATCACCACCATCATCCCCAAAGGAAGTCTCATCCAGTTCCAAATCACTGCCAATGTTGGAAGGCATAGCAGCGATTGCATCCTTTGCTCTTTGTAAAGATTGTGTTGTATGCACCAAATTCAGCAATCTTTCAGCCTCCTCATTGCCTTGTACAACTAGAGTTTGGTAAGCTATCACAGGGTGAGTAAATGCCTCAGCATCTAGGGAAATGGAATCTATAACAGCTTGATATTCTTGCTGAAATAGCCTTTTCCTTTCTGCATCATTGACACTCATTGACTCACTTGCAATGGTTTCCACCCTTATCACTCCTGTACCTGTATTTCTCTCTTGATCTCTCTTTTGTTGCATCAAGGTCTCACCTTGGCTCCTCACCCTCACACCCTCACCTTCACCATCTAAGGTGAGACTCCTCATACTCACTTTTGCCAATCCTGAAGAACTGGATTGCATTTGGTCACTCTTTTCCTCTCCTTTTTCCTGGGAGCAACCCAGACTCTCACTCATTTCACTCCCTTCCCTCAAGCCTAGAAGTGATTGCACTACCACTAAGTCTTCTGCACTTGTGATAATTGATAAAATTTGAAGCTGTGCAGAGACACTTGACAGATAAGGGATATCCGTCGGGTTAGCAGTTTGACTATCTGATGGATAACTGTTGTTAAGCTTATCCGTCGGGATACAATTACTACTCAACGGATGAACAATATGCATCGAGTGAGTAGAAATGAATGTGTTTGGAGTGGAAACTAATGTGGACTCTGTGCATATTGATGAGAGTTTTGGCACAAATATCTCAACAGTTTCAGAAAGAAATGGCAAGTGAGCCAACAAATCATCTTGAAAATGATGCTCACTTGCTTGGATTTTTGGCTTCTCCAAGAGAGTCAAATATGGAGAATTTGTAAGTGATGTGTTTATCATATCCACATCTAAAGAGTGTGTGGGAGAGTTTTGTGTTTCAGGTGCTTCTATTATTAAAGATTTTGGCTGTGACTCCACATTTATTGGAGCCACATCAAACTAACTTTCAGAAGGTGCAGTGACTGTGTCTTTAGCACCAGTTTGCACAGTGTGTGAACCCTGTGCATCCCCAAGGGTCTTTGGTTTCTTCTTTCTAGTATAGGTTTGGGGTGAGCTTATGTCCCTTACCCTTTTGGCATATGCTCTTGGCTGAGAGCTTTGTTCAATAGTCACATCCTTTTGGGAGGATGCAACTAGCAATGAGCTTATGTCCTTATTAAGCATTGCAGTTTGTTGGAAAACTGCAGTGTGGCTAGGCTGGGAAACACTCACCTCTCCAACCTTATCCTTAGGGTTTCTTTGATGTTCACCCTGTCCGTCACCTTTCTTACCCATCTTCACACTCCCCTCTTTTGGTTTGGTGGATTTTACAACTGGCATCTTTTGAGAGACATCGGAGGGGGCTTTCTTTGTCTTGGTTTTTGAAATTTTGGATTTGGCAGCTTGGGTAGACAACTGTTGGGTCAATGACACAGTTGCCATAGCTGCACTACAATGCAAAAAAGTGTGCGAGACTGGAAGAATAGAG
Source organism: Apium graveolens (assembly GCF_009905375.1). Classification (NCBI taxonomy): domain Eukaryota; kingdom Viridiplantae; phylum Streptophyta; class Magnoliopsida; order Apiales; family Apiaceae; genus Apium; species Apium graveolens. The sequence goes on from NC_133657.1 coordinate 59,366,981, forward strand.
ACAGATGAACTTACCTCACTTACCTGAGGTGCCTCCATAACAGGAAAATAGAAGATTGGCACCTCTTTGTGATGGTTTGCCCTGTTCAAATCTGCAATGATTCTCCTTTCTTGAACCCAACAATCTAATTTGTTGGTCGGGTTCTCAAGAACAATATCCTCAGAGAGGTGGTTAGCAATCATCATTAAGAATCTAGCATAGTAAACATTTTTACCCCTCTTATTTAACTCCCCTAACTTAAACCCCAACTCAAATATGACAAGATCACTAAAGTTGAATAATTTATCAGTAACTAGCATGTAAAGCATGTTAAGCATAGAGATATTGACAGAATGAAAATTACTGATTTTACCAGAAAAGACCTTAGTAACTGATAGGTTCCGAGGCATAAAACGCAGCGGATAAACGTAAATAAAACAAAAAAAAATTCGAAACCCAAAAACAGGATCCATGTATAATTGTGGGCAGATTATGGAGATAACGAATCATACCTTTCAAGAGCCTGACTTTCACGAACTCAACGGAGATCCTAGCTATCACGCTTTGTGTCTACCTCTCGGAGAAACACCTCTATGGTATCCACACGAGCACTTCCAAGAACGTCTCACGAACTTGACTACAGAATGGATGTACTAGCCTCCTTCTTGACGATCCAAATTGCCTCTGCCTCTCTTTGCTGCTAGGGTTTTCTCCAAAAACGTACAAGCCTCTTTAAACTGTCATTATCTATTTATAATGGCTGATTAAAAGGCCCATAACAGCAAAGCCCAACCCTAGTAGGTATAGGATTATATAATAATAAAAACGAATTTCTATTATTTAATTAATAACCAAGTCATACTTAATTATTATGGGCAAAAACATTCGATTTAATTCGAATTTATATTATCTCAATTAAGTCTTACTTAATTATAATAAAATTCAAATATTAATCAATTAATTTAAATCTATAATTTAAGTTAACTATTCCATTAAGTGCTCTATTTGTGCGACCCTATAGGCTATTATTTAATTGGCAATAATTTTATTCTCTAATAAAATTATAAACAATGAGCGGTATCTAGTAATACATCATTGTTACCCAATTAAACAATAATTAAATCGTGATTAGATAAAACCTTTCGTGATTAATGTTTTTTGTGTAATATAATTCCTTTAACCATACATATTATAGATTAAACTCGAGGCATGTATTTAGTCATCCTCTTCAACATTTAATCCGGGTTTACTTGATCCATGAGTAGACTATCAAGGCAAATCATTATTTAAGCATGGCCATGCTTTTTATAATCTTACTCAATCAAGAGGCCAATAATATCTCTCCTAATTATAGGAGGGTTAAATCCTTTATCTATCATTCATATTTCTTATACGACTCATGATATACCCGATATCCACTTTTATCATCACCCGGTCAAAAGTAACTTTTAATGTAGTCAAAGTATATTAATCCTCGTATAGAAATATAATGATTTCAAGTCAAAGGATCGTTACACCATTATCACTGTGAATCTTTCTTATGACTTTATTAAACATGAAGAATCTCACTGTGGGTCTGTCCAGTACCATGTACTCTCACATGTACCTATGTATTGACTTTAGTATCCCCATACTAATAACCAATGAGATGTGGTTATCTTGTCAAATAACATACTAGTCTATCTATGTATTATTATTCTCCTATATAATAATACTCGACTAGGGACCTTTAAGAATATGATATATTATATAATCTCAAGTTCAAGTCATGTACTTAAACTATACAATCTGTATCATGATTCTAAGGACATTTATTATGCTAACAAAATATCGCAGTAATTAAGGTCATAATAAATACATTTATTGAATGATCAACTGACATAAAGATTTAAAAGAATAATGTATTGCCTCTAGGGCACCTACACTAACAGTAACTATATCACACAGATAACTCCATTCCTTCCTAAGACCCAACCTCCTAATTTCACTTAATTTAGAAGTAGAGAGTGCATAGCCCATGGAGTTAAGCATATTAACAATGTCAGTGTCTGTGTGTGGTGAAGTTACAGTATTATCAGGAATCTTGAAACATGCTTTAACAATGTCACTATTAACACATAATTCCTTACCTTTAATAGTGAAAGTGATAGTCTTATCAGCTGAGTTGTATATTGCAGTCGTCCACATTTCTTCAACAACCTCACAGTAGATGGTGGGTGATTCCAGCATGACATAGTTAAGTTTGCAGTTCTTCACAAAATCCATCATTTTGTGGTAGTGGCCAGACTGTTGAATCCCCTTGTTCACAAGAGCAGTGAAGTTGTTCTTCTCATAGATAAATCCAGTTTGAGACATGATTTTGATGACTGGTGCCATTGTTAGAGAGTGAAAATTGCAGAGAGAGAGATAATAATTGCTTTTGAGAAAGAAAGAAATTAGGGCAAGTGATTTGAGAATGATAAAAGAAAAGCAATGAAAATGAATTATGCTTTTATACTATCTCAAAAATAACTATCAAAAATAATAAAGTAAAATAAAGTAACCAATAAGAATTGCCCAAAATAGCCGTTTAAAAAATAAACTGTAAAAAATCCATCAATTATCCGCCGTGTTATACTTACAAACTGTAAGTATACTCGATGGATAATGTTCGGGAAATTAACGGCTAGGATTCAGACAATTCGACGGATGAGAATAAATAGTTATCCGTCGAGTCATAAAATATTCCAGAAAAATAATTGATTTTATTAACAAAATGTATACCGACGGATGATCAAACTCGATGGATAATGATCATCCGTCTGGATGTAAATTTTGACTTAGCCAAAATTTCATCCAAGACTGAAAAATCAATTAAATTTCTGGCTGCAATTCAACTTGCAAAATATCTTATAAAGATTCAAGAGTAATTTAGCATACCTAACTTACTTACCAATCTTGAAAAGGTGGATTCATCCAGTGGCTTGGTAAAAATATCTGCAAGCTGCTTTTCACTTAGAACAAAATGTAGTTCCATAGTACCATTCATTACATGTTCCCTTATGAAGTGGTACTTGATGTCTATGAGCTTTGTTCTTGAATGCTGTACTGGATTTTCAGTGATGGAAATTGCACTTGTGTTATCACAGAAAATAGGAATTCTTTCAACTTGCAGACTATAGTCTAGCAATTGGTTTTTCATCCACAAAATATGTGCACAGCAGCTGCCAGTAGCAATATACTCAGCTTCAGCTGTAGAAGTAGAAACTGAATTTTTCTTTTTACTGAACCAGGACACAAGCTTGTTTCCTAGAAATTGACAAGTTCCTCTAGTGAAGTGATTCTCTAAAAGAAACTTTGACAAGGTGTCATACCAGGCTCTAGGTGCTTGCTTCAGTCCATAAAGTGCTTTCAAAAGATAGTAGACATATTATGGAAAATTTGGATATTCAAAACCAGGAGGCGGACTGACATAGACTTCCTCCTCCAAATCTCCATTCAGAAAGGCACTTTTGACATCGATATGATAGACCTTGAAATTGGCATGGGCTGCATAGGCTAAGAAGATTCTGATGGCTTCAAGTCTTGTAATAGGAGCAAATGTTTCATCAAAATCTATTCCTTCTTATTGACAATAGCCCTTAGCAACCAATCTAGCTTTGTTCCTGACTACTATGCCATTTTCATCCATCTTGTTTCTGAATACCCATTTGGTGTCTATTGGATTCTTTCCTTTAGGCTTGGGTACCAGCTTCCATACCTTATTCCTTTTAAATTGGTTTAGCTCCTCCTGCATAGCTAAAATCCAATCAGGATCCAACAAAGCTTCTTCTACCTTCTTTGGTTCTTCCTTAGAGAGGAAGCTGCTATACAAACATTCTTCTTGAGTTGTTCTTCTTGTTTGAACTCTAGAAGATACATCACCAATGATGAGCTCAAAGGGGTGATCCTTTGTCTATTTCCTTTGTTGAGGTAGATTAGCTCTAGATGAAGTGGCCTCATTGTTGTCTTGATGTGTAATTGAGTTTTGATTATTAGAAACTCCCCCTGAGTTAATGGATCTTTGATTTGAGAAAGGGGAACTTTCTGTAAGTGATATATTCTTACCTCCAGCTTCTTTTGAAGACCCGATGGATGGTGAATTAGAGTACCGACGGATGAAGCTAGTTGTCTCCCGACGGATAAAGCAGTTTGTCTCCCAACGGATGAAGCATTATGCAACTCAACAGATGTTGAATTTTGTGCTTCATTGATAGTGGATTTTTCTGCATTATCCTTTGATACTGTTTCTTGATCACTTTCATCATCACTATCATCACTAACCATCTCCACATTGTCAAATTTGAGGCTCTCATGGTAATCTCCATCTTGGAGTCCTTCAATCTTTTTATCATCAAACACAACATGTATTGATTCTGCAACAATGTTGGTTCTTAGATTGTAGACTCTATATGCTTTACCAACTGCATATCCAACAAAAATTCCTTCATCTGCTTTAGCATCAAACTTCCCATTCTGATCAGTTTGATTTCTCAAGATATAACATTTACAGCCAAAGACATGAAGAAAATTTTGAGTTGGCTTCTTGTTCTTGAACAATTGATAGGGAGTCATGCATTTTGCTTGATTAAACAAAGAAATATTCTGAGTGTAACATGTAGTATTTACAGCTTCAGCCCAGAAATATGTTGGTAACTTGGACTCTTCAAGCACTGTTCTTGCAGCTTCAATAAGTGATCTGTTCTTTCTTTCTACTACTCAATTTTATTGTGGAGTTCTTGTTGCTGAAAACTCATGCAAAATCCCATTTTCTTCACAAAATACTCTCATGACATAATTCTTGAACTCAGTTCCATTGTTACTCCTAATTCTTCTAACTTTGAAATCAGGATGATTGTTGACTTGCCTTATGTGATTGATGATGATTTCACTAGCCTCATCTTTGGACTTAAGGAAATATGTCCAAGAGAACTTTGAGAAATCATGTACAATTACTAGGAAAAATCTTTTCCTTGAGATGGACAACACATTGACTGGTCCAAACAAATCCATGTGTAGCAGTTGCAAAGGTTCTTCAATTGTTCAATCAAGCTTATTTCTAAATGATGCTTTAATTTGCTTTCCCTTTTGGCAAGTATCACACAGTCCATCCTTAGAAAACTCCACTTGAGGAATGCCTCTAACCAGTTCTTTCTTTACAAGTTCATTCATGGTCTTGAAGTTTAAATGGGATAATTTCTTGTGCCATAGCCAAATTTCATCTTGACTTGCTTTACTGAGAAGACAAGTAATAGATTCTGCATTTGATGAGTTGAAGTCAGCTAGGTACACGTTTCCTTTTCTCACTCCAGTGAGAACCACTTTGTTGCTCCTCTTGTTTTTCACAACACAGGCTTCTGAGTTGAAGGTTACTGAATTGCCTTTATCACACAGTTGGCTGATACTCAACAAATTGTGCTTGAGACCATCCACTAAAGCAACCTCATCAATGATGACATTGTCTTTCGAAATCAATCCATATCCCATAGTATAACCCTTGCTGTCATCTCCAAAAGTGATACTTGGGCCAGCTCTCTCCTTGAACTCTGTGAGCATGGTAGAATCACCAGTTATGTGTCTTGAACAACCACTATCCAAGTACCATAGATTCTTTCTATTTCTCTGCACACATTAAAATCAAATCAAGTTGATTTTGGTACCCAAGTTTCCTTGGGTCCTGCCTTGTTAGCTTTCTTTTTCTGTTTCTTAGGCTTTATCTCATTTGAGTTGGGGATATCAGATTCATTCTTAGTCATTTGAGTTGAACCTTTGAAACCATTTATTACAACAGAATTATCATGCACATTTTGATTAACAGGAAATGGCATGCTATTAGTAAACATGTTATTCCAGTAGGGCATGCTAAAAGACATTTGAGGCATACTAAATGCAGCATAATAAGGATTAGGTTCAAATGGCATATTAGCAAATTGTGCATTCATATTTTGTGCATACATAGCATTCATAGGCATAGAAGGCATGTCATTCATGTTGGGAAAGGGAGATGGCACAGATATGGAAGTAGGCATGACAGTTTTGCAATTAACAGATAGATGATTTACACTACCATACTTAACACAGATTTTTCTTGGAGCATACTTATCAGGTGTGTAGTTGTTATGCTTGTTAATCCCTACTTTACCATTTCTATTGTTTTTCTTTTTAGCCTCTGTGTTAACCTCAATCTTTTCTAGTCTGTCATTCAATTGCTTGATAGACAGATGACCAACATTCACTTTCTTCCCCTTCTTCACTTGACCAGATTCTCCTGAAATGAAGTTTTTGGAAACTGATCCATACTTTTCATTTAACTTGGCAAGTTTGGCTTTACTCACAGGTTTGCTCACAGCCGACGGATGAGGATTTATGTCACTCGACGGATAATCCTTTTGGTTATCCGACGGATGACTCTCATCATCCGTCGAGTCCACATCTGTTAGCAATCCTTCAACCAAATTGGATTCCAGCTTCTCCTTATTCTTCTTCTAGGCTGCATCACAAAAGGACTTAATACCTTGAACTTTGGTGATTTGAGCGTGAACATCTCTAGATATTTTCCATGCCTTAATCACCTCATGTTCTCGTTCAAGCTGCTTCTTCAATATCTCTTCTTTCTTCAAGGACTAAGTTAATTCATCCTTAGCAATTTTACACTCAATTCTCAATTTTTCAAATTCAATAAACTGAGATTCTAGCACATTATTCCCCTCACTTAAAAACAAATTATTTTCTTTGATTTTAGCAATTTCCTTAGTAAGAGACTTAAGTGTAACACGCAAATGATATAATTCTGTAGACATGTCATTTATTGCATCATTACACTCATCTTTAGATAAATGTGCTAGGTTAGTGGTGATTACCTGATTACTTGAAGAACTTGTCTCTGTTTCATCAGACTTGGCCATTAGGGCTAGATTGACATAGCTTACATTCTCACCCTCATCCAGACCGTCTGCTGCCCAGTCATTTTCTTGTGTAATGAAAGCCCTTTCCTTTTGTTTGAGCAACTCAAAATATTTATGTTTATAATCTACAGGCTCAAACTTCTTCTTGCTAGAATCTGACTTTCTACACTCACTGGCAAAGTGCCCTGCTAAGCCATATTTGAAACATTTGAATTTTGATTTATCCACCATGTTTCTATTTGGCTTAGCTGCTCCAAAGTTCTTCTTGAACTTGAGCTTCGCAAATCTTCTGGAAAGAAATGCTAGAAGTTCATCAATGTCATCCATATCATCTTGGCTCAAAGAATCTTCATTTTCTGCTACCAACCCCTTGCCCTTGTTTTCACAGACCTTTGAAGTTGACTCAATAGCTTCTATCTTCATCTCTTTCTCTTTCTCTAACTCAGCAACTAGTGCAATGGACCCTCCTTTCTTCTTTCCTCTCTCCATCCTCTCATCTTGCTCTATTTTAAGCTCATAAGTTTTCAGGATGCCATACAGTCTCTCCAAAGTAAACTCCTTGTAATCTTGAGACTTTCTCAATGAGATTGTCATTGGTTTCCATTCCTTTGGAAGAGATCTAAGGAACTTAAGATTGGGGTCTTTTGTCTGATAGACTCTCCCATGCAACTTCAGAGCATTTAGTAGTTTTTGAAACCTACTAAAAATGTTAGTGAAAGACTCACTATCTTCACTATGAAAGTGCTCATATTGCTGAATTAGCAAATGCATCTTATTTTCCCTGACTTGTTCAGTGCCATCACAGATAATCTGTATTGTATCCCAAACTTCCTTGGCAGTTTTGCAATTGATGATGTTGTCAAACATGTCATCATCAACTCCATTGAACATAATATGCATGGCCTTCTTGTCCTTCCTGACTTGTTCAATATCAGGATCTGACCATTCATGCCTTGGCTTGGGGACTGATGGCTCATTTCCAGTTGCAGCTCTCATTGGTACATGAGGGCCTCTCTCTATGAAATCTACATAGGCCTCATCTTGAGAAAGTAAATTGTAACACCCCCAGATCCGGGGTCGGGGATCCGGGTCGTCACGAGTTCCATTTCCCTTAATAACACCCAATCTTAATAATTACTCAACTACTCTGTACTGTGACCCCACAATAAACACACACACCACACATTATAGTCTCAGAGATGAACATCCAAAAATAACCACAAGTCATTTTATTCCACAATTATCTGCCAATACACCTTAAAAGGTTTTCTGAATAAATTTACATTTCTTTGCCATTATTACAATTCATAAATATAAATAAATCGGGTACATCAAAAGTTGAAAGCCTAGCCTATTGATAGTTCCTACCTCAGCTACGGCGGCATCAATGCTTCTAGAAAACTGCGGAACGTCTCCTAATCGCTTGCGAATCGGGACCTTGGTTCTGTTCATCTTTTCTATCTGTTGTTGTGTGATGAAAGAAGAAAGCAAGGGTGAGCAGCAAGCCCACCAAAATAATATGTATAATGATTAATAGTATATGAGCCTTCTCATAGTACTCATGAAAGTCTTGGTCAAAAGAAATGAACCAAGTTGATATCTTAATGCGATGAAGTCGCAAAATATTCAGTATATATACATATATACTTTTCAAAATCTTGGAAGTCCTCTTCCATACATAATATACACAGAGTTCCAGTTTATAACTGTATAAAAATATTGTTGCAAGGTGATCTCATATATCTAACCTTGTCTCAACGTTTTTTTCTGAAAATCTTTGTCATGCATAAGATAATCATTTACTAGATATAAGTTTAAAAGATGAAGTTACAAGATACTCCAATATACTTATATCTTTTCCAAATACTACTTGAACTACCACCGCTCAAGTTATAATTAGTTTCAAAAGTTCATCACGTAGATGAGACTACAAGACCAGATTTGAATAGATTAAATCTTTAAAATATCATCAAAATAAAATGAAGTTACGAGATACTTCATTTGATGCAAATATCATTTTGAAAACTTGACCCTGCCAACACTCAACAATCGCCCAGCCGTAGCCTTTCTATCGAAGTGCTCTGGGTAGTATTGCAGAAATATCCAATTGGATGATGAACTCATTACGGGAGTTTGCCGCGCCAGGAAGACCACTTACGATGATCAGTCGTAGTAGTACAACCCCACCATTTTCTACATGTAGAGGAGAACCTGTCGGATTTACTTGTCAACCGAACACTGAACTCCTAAGGAATGGACCGCCTTAGCGGAACTTCCAGGCCATTTGGGCCAATATAATAAGGCTGGGCCGGCGCCACTCGACCACTTACGCCACTCCTAGTTCAGATGAAATCCATGACTCTGAAACGTAAAGCTCGTTCCCCCTTTCCCCAAGTAGAAACTTGTTGATATGGCTCCACCAAGAAGTCGTATCTAGTTGGAAAGGAGAACTCACCGATATTTCCCAGGCGATGCCTGTTAATGGATTAACTTGTTCCAAGAATTTTACTTCCCGAGTGTTGGGTAAGTAATCGATTCATTTAACAAAACAGCAACCTTGTTGCGAATATAAAACACACCACAGAGCCGGATCCCTCAGGTTTTGAGCGAGTATTTAAATCCCCTTCGAAAGGAGGATCTTAAATATAAAAATGAGTTTTGGGATCCGCTCTAACTTTTAAAAATCATTTTGAAGACTCGCAAAACATTTTTAAGAATGTTTGGAGTGATGCTGATTTAACAAAATAAATCAGTCCCAATATATTAGAAAATATCTGAATATTATTATTTAAATAATATTTCCATAAAGAATAATCTTTATAAAAATAATTGAAGTAGAAGTTTTGAAACTTATACTTGAAATGAATATTAAATATCCAAAGATATACATATACGAAAGTACTATCTTTATTTGAATAATCAAAAGTGAGTTTGATTATCGACACCTTATTCTTTAATAAAATAAAGAATATATCTCAGCAAATAATCGGAGTCATAGATCCTCAAATGAATATTCAAATAATATTCAATAAATAAAATAAGCTGAGTCATAAGCCCTCGAATGAATATTCGAAATAATATTCATTAAATAATAAGCTGAGTCATAATACCTCGAATGAATATTATAAATAATATTCATTAAATAAAATAAAGGAGTCATACATCCTCAAATGAATATCCAAGTAATATTCAATAAATAATATAAAGGAGTCATAAGTCCTCGAATGAATATTCAAGATAATATTCATTAATAAAATAAAGTTATCGAATAAACCTTATTCGATTAATAGTTTTGAAAACTATAACCATATATATATAAATATATATATATAAAATCTACTCGGGATCCTCGACTCCCGGTTTTAGAAAATGTTTTCACCTTTGGGTCCCTATACTAAGGGTATATGCAAATTACCGTTATTCTCTAGCATAGGTATTATCAACTGAACCAACAGATATATATGGCAAGAATATGAAACAGGCATGCATATATATACCATATCAGCATGCTTCAATATATCGCAAAATTTGCTAGTTAATCAACATGCATCTATCACAAGATAATGCATATACATATATACATCACAACAACAGTATAACGGGTAGAAAACTTGCCTGAGCGACTGGGGGTTACGAATGGCTCGGGACGAGTCTGGTAACCTATAAACAACAAGTAAGTTGGAATTAAACCAAAGTCACTTGTAAATCTATACTTTAACTAACTTAGACTCTAACGCTTGTTTTGCGCTTACTGATTCTCTTAAGTCACTCGAGTACCCTCGGCTCCACCATTTTTAATAATTTAACCTTTACGAGTTTTAAGGCGATTCCTTCGCGAGTGTCTTACCAACTGCCTAACACACTTACCATAAATGTTTTATACATTAATTAACCCTTTTTGTTCTTTAACCTATGTTTCAAAGTAAGGCGAGGGGAAAAGTTTCGTTCGCGAAACGCCGTTACTTGAAACGGTCGTTTCTCCTAAACCGTGCATCGGAATCGAACGAACTACATATCAAAACGAAGCTCGTAACATGAGCTATCTAAACATGGCAGTGGTCATAATCTAGCAGGGGGTTCTCGAGTCCTAATGTTATGCACAAAAACAGTCAAATGAAAATCGGACGTTACGATGGCTATGTTTACGCGATTACCAATGTTTAAACTACTCCAATTAACCACCAACCAACTCATAACCATCAATACAACAAAACTTCACCTAAACCATACCACATCAGTCCATAATATCCAAGGTTTTCAACTCAAACAACCACAATCAAGACCTATGAACTATAATCAAGCTTCAATTACCAAAACACTTCCAAATCAAACCAAACTACTAATAATCACAATCCATTCTTCTCATTTCACAACACCAACCATTAAACTTACTAACAAATAAAGTAAAGGCTAGGGTTTGAAGTTTATACCTTCCTTGGGAGGTGTTAAGTTGCTAGGAAGCCTTAGGGAGCCTCCTACAAGCTTGATCTTTCCAAAGAAATCAAGAACACAAAGTTAGGCTTTGAAGTTTCTAAAAGTCCGATTTAAAGAACTGTAAAAATGAGGGTCTTACCATGATTATTTGGATGAGACTTGTGAACAAGAGTTGTAGGCCATCTCAATAACTTTCCAATGAGCTATAGAACACAATATTTGAGTGAGAAATGAAGGAGATACAGAAGTTTTAGTGTTCTGGTTCTGTTTTGGCCGAGAGCATGAAGAACAATGCCTTGGTTTCTTTTTGATTTTGATGAAAAATGATTTGCTTGGCTTGGTTGGTTTGATTTTTGTGTTTGTTTTAGTAAATTACCTAGTTGCCCTTGATTTTGTGTGGTCAAAAAGCCACCACATCTCCTTCCTTCCCATGTCATGCTTGTGTCATCCTCATGATGTCATCATCCCCTCCTTGTCCTCTTCTCATTGGTTGGGTGACATCATCCTCTCTAATCCCTTTGATTAACTTCCTAATTGTTTGCCTAATGACCGCTGATCTGTTATACTGTTCGCTTAACTTTCGTTTTCGTTTATCGTTTGAGGGATCATACCCGGGATCTTATTACTTAGGTTCCCTTAACCTTTCTCAATACATTATATTCCTTTTTATGATCATCTATTATAATCCTTTAATTTAAATCCTTTTATCCTGTTACCTTATACTCAATTCTTTCCGTATCTATTGGATTTCCGGGAAAAATCAAAGTGTTCGGATTTGGATTCTGACGATCTTTACATACACTTATATCCCATATAAAGTACTAATAAAATCTCAGAATATCCATATCAGAATCCCTACATAGTGTGGCATGAAAAGTTTTCTCATTCAGCAAAAACACTATTCATAAGGGTTTCAAAATTTCCAAAAATTGGGGTTATTACAGTCTCCCCTCCTTAAAAGGATTACGTCCCGGAATCAGATAGAAATGAATAGGGATACTTTCTTAGTATTGCAATTTCTAACTCTCAAGTCAATTTTCCCACATTGTGGTTCTACCATCAAACTCTGACTAGTTTGATAACCCTTCTCCTAAGCACTTGTCCCTTTTCGATCTATAACCCTTTCTGGTTGCTCCCTATAGGTTATGTCTGGTCGCATGCCTATGCGCTCATATGCCCCTATTTATCTGGCATCCGAATTACATTTTCTTAACATTGATACGTGGAACACATTATGAACTTGCTATATATTCGGGGGGAGGGCTAGCTCATATGCTATCTTCCCAATATGTCTTAATATATCCAAGGGTCCAACAATTCGTGGACTTAGCTTCCCTTTCTTTCCGAACCTCATCCTTCCTTTCCAAGGGAATACCTATAACAACACTAGGTCCCCCACTTCCTATTCCTTGTCCTTTCGTGTCAAATCAACATACTTCGTGTTCCTATCTTGGGCTACTACCAGCCGTCCTCTGATTAGACCTATTATATCCTTGGTCCTTTGGACCACTACTGGTCTGAGCATCTTGCGCTCTACAACTTCATCCTAACATAAGGGAGATCGACATTATCTTCCCTCAAGGATCTCATAAGGTGACACCTCGATAATGACATATGATCTATTGTCGTGATATAACTAAATCCGCGTTAAGTGATCATTCCAAATTTTTTCAAGTCTATTGCACAGACTCTCATTATAGCGTTTAGCATTAGAGCTTTTGCTTCTCAATACCCATTCTTTTCTAGTTCGTAATCGCTACAACCTTCCGTTCCTAATATTATACTAGTTATACTTTTGCTCGTTAGCGTTCTATAACCTTTTAATAACCACTTCAACCTTAGTATCACGAATGTGTTTCCATTTCGAATACTACCACAACTTTATTACTCCTTTTTCTGCTGTTTCTATTTCCCAAAGTTTGATCAATCATATAGAAGTAAAGGAATTTGTTGAGAGATCACTATGATCATGAACACTTGTTATATTGCATAGTTAGTACAGAAGGTGGCCAGCCTTTAGTACTTGACAAGCAATTAAACAATAGATGGTATCCTACTAGGCTTCTATCACACAGATACATAGTCATTCGGCAATACCTCCCCTTCTGGAAGGGTTGTTCTTCTCAGATTACATGAAATGAAAAGAAGAGAAAAGAACGAACTGAAGAGAATTGTATATATAAAAAAAAATATATATATATACTGCCACAAAATATCTGGCTTGGAACCTACCTCTGAATTATAGAGGTTTGTCATAAGAGAACAAAACATAAACGTATTTATATCAGCATCAAGTATTATAGCATCGTATTTCCCGTGCCTAAATATTTCTATTCCGTTCATCATTCTATGGACCCATGCTCTTCCTCGAGCTTATACACAATCACCTTTGAAACTCCCTCGACATCGAAAATCGAATCTGGATCTCATTCTAGACCTCATCGTTACTAGAACCCATTTCTATACCGCAACCTTCTTCGTATAATAATACGACTCTCTATTGATAAGAAAGAATAAATATTCACTAGGTAGATACTCTACTTAATTAGTCTATCAATGATAACTTATACACTACCACGACCCGATTAGTGGTACTCAATCTCAACATCCATTCCAATACAACTCTCACGGTTGTAATCAGCTCGTTACTCGCAGAATCATTGCTGCCTTACTATGGTCCACCACTGACCCACTGTCATCATTCACTTTCCATGAAATCTTAATAGCTAACCAGACGGAGTCCATACATGTCGTATCAAATCCTTCTAAGGAGGTAACATAATCACCATTTCTGATTCATGAAGAACACTCCTGATCCTGACATACATACATGACATGAAGCAGATAAAATTTTAGAAGAGTTTCAATCAAAGCAACGATAGCAGGTTAATACCATTCTAAATCATATGCCTTAAATAGAAGACTTACTCAAAGGTTCGTTTAGTTCCTTTTGAAACATGGTCCAGGCTCATTCTCAAGATAGTACCTTCTAAGATAGATAGCCCGCTCATGGCGATTACACGAATTAAACCTTTACCAACTACTATTACGGCTGGGTATTGCACAGTCATCAGAAGGAATGTCAATCTTCCAAACCATAATACAACCTTCAGCTTTTAACCATCATCACTGTATCCTTTGGCACAAGCGCCTACAATTATCCTTTTACCGTTAAAGTGTCGGCCACCTCTTTGGCCTTTCCTGATAGTAATAGTTCCTTACAGTCAATGTCATTTTAACCACCTCCAAATAAATTTTCTACCTTATTTCAATCACAGCTTATGTGAAAATGCTTTTCTTTAATATCTGATGAGTAAATAAAAAAAAATATCACCATTTTTCCATAAGTTATTGCCTCAATCTTTAGAGGCTAATCACTGTCAAGACTGACTCTTAATCATACTTAGAACATCTTTTATCTTAAGTCCTAATTGCCCTGAACAATTTCGACCATTACTGGTTCGATCCATACTTTCTCGTGGTTTAACACGTGCCCCACTTGGCAACATTATAATTACGTCATATTTTCTTTATCAACATTTCTATTCTTGAGAATTTTGAATATTACCTTTCTCCTTGTAAAACCTCTAAGGTTATCCTTCAATCGTTCCTCCTGTATTCCCTAGATACAGGGCATATCAAGATACCATTTATTAATACCAGAATCATTGTCTATATACTTCTGAAAAATTTCTCCACTGATTCTTAAAGGTTGTTGTTACCATAACCCTTTCCCAATCATTCTGTCAAAACTCATACTGTCCCTATTAAGGGTGAAATGCCAACCTTTATGCATTCCCCTAGGATTCATTTTAAGTTACCGATGTTCTATCCTTAATTCCACCTTTAAAAGGTACCTGCATCCTTCCATGGATAAATCAAGTCATATATCCCTGATAAGGGTGTCTTATTCAATCATTCCCACCTCGATAGTATATGCCTAATTTCATAATGACATATGTATTCAAAATGGGGTCAATCAATATGGCCTCCAAAAGATAACAACGGTTGTCCGCTTGACTCGCCTAATTTTGGTAACGATAACAAGGATGTTCTGGAGAATATTGGTCGTGTTCAACGTGAACTTCTTCTTAATAATTCCTTATTTACTTTTGTTGTTTATCTCAACAGTACCTCAATGTTGGGATATCTTTCATACCTGGCGTCTCCCTTTCTGGGTATCAAGCCACCGGTCTTACACTTCACATTCTTGAAGGTCACTTCCTTCATCCAATTTTCCTAATTTCTTACTTTCTTGTCTTCTCAGTCTATCCGCGTCTCATTATTTATCCTTCGAACTATCTCAAGGTTTTCCTCGAATCCTCCCAACTTAAAGGGGATAAATATACATAACTCTTATGCCTTCAACCATCAATTTTAACTCATGGTGAATCACCCTCATCCTGACGATTACATACTCTTCTATTTCTATTTCTACGAGTCTTTAGGGTTTCCTCATACCCAACTCCCTTATCATTCCTCAAACTCTCTTGCCTTTATATTCCTTTCTCTTATCGTTATTTCATTAACCAACACAACATAAGCATTGATTTCAAACATCCCGTCATTCTGGATTCGTGTCTTCAGAACGAATCTTGATAACTTTTACAACTTAGATTCATAATTCATCATACTCGTCTGCCTTTGTTCTGGCTCTAAAGCTTTTACACTATTCCATAACCTTGGGAATTACTTTCCCGAAAACAATTGGCTGAACTTTAATCAGTTTATTATAATCTCTTGCTCTGTGCCTTCCTTGGCCTTTCACCAGCAGGTGGTCTCTCTCTTAGGAGGGTGAGTGATAAAACAGTCTTTTGTGATTCGTCAATCATTTAGAATCTCAAATGATTCCTATATTTCCTTTAGCCAGGCTCTTGCCTCGACTAGGTCAACCTGTTCCTTAGAACTCTGAGAGCTTAACGATTTCATCGAAAGAATTTCCTGCCGCATTGTCCCCTCAGGGTGGTGGTTGGGGATAATAGTCTAAGTTCTCTTTAGACAGGTCCATGAATTGCCGTATAGGAGTACCGTCTCGGGTCTCCTTTCCTTACTCGACTTTCCGTTTCCTTAGTATGGAATGTTTCATCCTTCTCCCATACTTGGGGTTATCTTGTACGTTAAAATCCTCATTTTCCACTTCATTATGTTATGGTTTCCTTCTATCTTGATGGCGTCCTCCCTGACTATCACATTCAGGGTTTGCTCTAACTCTTATTCCTCAAACTAGCTTTCATCTAAGATTTCATCTTTAGCTCTTAAACATTTGGAACCCAAATTCTATAGGAATACCTCATTATTCCCTTATCATCTCTCTCGGTATTAATATCATATCTATTTGTTGGCTCTCTGCCTTCATTCATCACTTTTTCTAGCACAATATGTTCCTTTCCAATAATTCGGGCTGTATTGCAATCTCAAACAACTTTTCGGTACCGGCTCCGGTTACCTTCATATCTATTTTCCATTTTTTTTCCAAAATCTCTTATCAACCCTCCCAAAGTCATTATCCTCTTGAGTCTCTCCTTTTTACTAAGGGCATCAGCCACCACATTGGCTTTCCCCGAATGATAAAGAATCTCCCAATCATAACTCTTGATTAGCTCTAACCGCCTCCTCTGGCGTATGTTGGCTCTTTCTACGTAAAAATGTACTAGAGCTCCTATGGTTTGTGAATCTCGCACTTCTCTCCATACAAGTAGTGCCTCCAATCTTTAGGGCAAAACTATTGCCACGAGCCTAAGCCTCATGGGCGGGGATATCGAATTTTATATTCCCTTAATTGTCTTGACACGGACGCGATTATCTTGCTGTGGCTGCATAAGAAGCACCCAAATTCCTTATGCGAAGCGTCACTACAAATCACTAAAAGCTCCTTTTCCATCCGGCAAACGCCAACATAGGGGTCGTCACCAACCTTTGCTTCAGTTCTTAACAGCTGTTCTCGCATTTCTCTGTCTATTCGAACTTCTCAGTCTATGAGTAAGCCGCGTTAAAGGGGCCTACTATCTTTACAAACTTGAACGAATCTCCGGTAGTGACCGACCAATCCTACCTCCGGTAGTCGCTCTAACCATGGTTATCAATTCCACAGTGGTCCTTTATTCATTCTTGTCAGGATCCTCCACGGGATCCTCCTCAACCACAATTCCTTCTAGGACAGCATCCTCAACCGCTACATCCTCAATATGAATCATCCGGTCCTGCGTTAGGACGCTCTATCGGATCCACAATCTGATCTCCAATAAGTAATATCGCGTTGTTGCTCCTCAACCTCAGGGTTCGGAGTCCCGCTACCATACGATAACGAACTACGCTTCTATCACGATATTTATAAGGGTTCCCATAAGGGTTTTAACTGTCAGTACTACGTTAGGTAGTCCGACTATGAACTTGGCAAGAGTTCTTATTATCTTAGTGAACTTATTATCTTAACGTCCATCATCTCTGAGGTTTATAACGCTTAGCTCTGATACCATTCTGTAACACCCCCAGATCCGGGGTCGGGGATCCGGGTCGTCACGAGTTCCATTTCCCTTAATAACACCCAATCTTAATAATTACTCAACTACTCTGTACTGTGACCCCACAATAAACACACACCACACGTTATAGTCTCAGAGATGAACATCCAAAAATAACCACAAGTCATTTTATTCCACAATTATCTGCCAATACACCTTAAAAGGTTTTCTGAATAAATTTACATTTCTTTGCCATTATTACAATTCATAAATATAAATAAATCTGGTACATCAAAAGTTGAAAGCCTAGCCTATTGGTAGTTCCTACCTCAGCTACGGCGGCATCAATGCTTCTAGAAAACTGCGGAACGTCTCCTAATCGCTTGCGAATCGGGAGCTTGGTTCTGTTCATCTTTTCTATCTGTTGTTGTGTGATGAAAGAAGAAAGCAAGGGTGAGCAGCAAGCCCACCAAAATAATATGTATAATGATTAATAGTATATGAGCCTTCTCATAGTACTCATGAAAGTCTTGGTCAAAAGAAATGAACCAAGTTGATATCTTAATGCGATGAAGTCGCAAAATATTCAGTATATATACATATATACTTTTCAAAATCTTGGAAGTCCTCTTCCATACATATATACACAGAGTTCCAGTTTATAACTGTATAAAAATTGTTGCAAGGTGATCTCATATATCTAACCTTGTCTCAACGTTTTTTCTGAAAATCTTTGTCATGCATAAGATAATCATTTACTAGATATAAGTTTAAAAGATGAAGTTACAAGATACTCCAATATACTTATATCTTTTCCAAATACTACTTGAACTACCACCGTTCAAGTTATAATTAGTTTCAAAAGTTCATCACGTAGATGAGACTACAAGACCAGATTTGAATAGATTAAATCTTTAAAATATCATCAAAATAAAATGAAGTTACGAGATACTTCATTTGATGCAAACATCATTTTGAAAACTTGACCCTGCCAACACTCAACAATCGCCCAGCCGTAGCCTTTCTATCGAAGTGCTCTGGGTAGTGTTGCAGAAATATCCAATTGGATGATGAACTCATTACGGGAGTTTGCCGCGCCAGGAAGACCACTTACGATGATCAGTCGTAGTAGTACAACCCCACCATTTTCTACATGTAGAGGAGAACCTGTCGGATTTACTTGTCAACCGAACACTGAACTCCTAAGGAATGGACCGCCTTAGCGGAACTTCCAGGCCATTTGGGCCAATATAATAAGGCTGGGCCGGCGCCACTCGACCACTTACGCCACTCCTAGTTCAGATGAAATCCATGACTCTGAAACGTAAAGCTCGTTCCCCCTTTCCCCAAGTAGAAACTTGTTGATACGGCTCCACCAAGAAGTCGTATCTAGTTGGAAAGGAGAACTCACCGATATTTCCCAGGCGATGCCTGTTAATGGATTAACTTGTTCCAAGAATTTTACTTCCCGAGTGTTGGGTAAGTAATCGATTCATTTAACAAAACAGCAACCTTGTTGCGAATATAAAACACCACAGAGCCGGATCCCTCAGGTTTTGAGCGAGTATTTAAATCCCCTTCGAAAGGAGATCTTAAATATAAAAATGAGTTTTGGGATCCGCTCTAACTTTTAAAAATCATTTTGAAGACTCGCAAAACATTTTTAAGAATGTTTGGAGTGATGCTGATTTAACAAAATAAATCAGTCCCAATATATTAGAAATATCTGAATATTATTATTTAAATAATATTCCATAAAGAATAATCTTTATAAAAATAATTGAAGTAGAAGTTTGAAACTTATACTTGAAATGAATATTAAATATCCAAAGATATACATATACGAAAGTACTATCTTTATTTGAATAATCAAAAGTGAGTTTGATTATCGACACCTTATTCTTTAATAAAATAAAGAATATATCTCAGCAAATATCGGAGTCATAGATCCTCAAATGAATATTCAAATAATATTCAATAAATAAAATAAGCTGAGTCATAACCCTCGAATGAATATTCGAAATAATATTCATTAAATAATAAGCTGAGTCATAATACCTCGAATGAATATTATAATATTCATTAAATAAAATAAAGGAGTCATACATCCTCAAATGAATATCCAAGTAATATTCAATAAATAATATAAAGGAGTCATAAGTCCTCGAATGAATATTCAAGATAATATTCATTAATAAAATAAAGTTATCGAATAAACCTTATTCGATTAATAGTTTTGAAAACTATAACCATATATATATAAATATATATATATAAAATCTACTCGGGATCCTCGACTCCCGGTTTTAGAAAATGTTTTCACCTTTGGGTCCCTATACTAAGGGTATATGCAAATTACCGCTATTCTCTAGCATAGGTATTCAACTGAACCAACAGATATATATGGCAAGAATACGAAACAGGCATGCATATTATACCATATCAGCATGCTTCAATATATCGCAAAATTTGCTAGTTAACCAACATGCATCTATCACAAGATAATGCATATACATATATACATCACAACAGTATAACGGGTAGAAAACTTGCCTGAGCGACTGGGGGTTACGAATGGCTCGGGACGAGTCTGGTAACCTATAAACAACAAGTAAGTTGGAATTAAACCAAAGTCACTTGTAAATCTATACTTTAACTAACTTAGACTCTAACGCTTGTTTTGCGCTTACTGATTCTCTTAAGTCACTCGAGTACCCTCGGCTCCACCATTTTTAATAATTTAACCTTTACGAGTTTTAAGGCGATTCCTTCGCGAGTGTCTTACCAACTGCCTAACACACTTACCATAAATGTTTATACATTAATTAACCTTTTTGGTCTTTAACCTATGTTTCAAAGTAAGGCGAGGGGAAAAGTTTCGTTCGCGAAACGCCGTTACTTGAAACGGTCGTTTCTCCTAAACCGTGCATCAATCGAACGAACTACATATCAAACGAAGCTCGTAACATGAGCTATCTAAAAATGGAAGTGGTCATAATCTAGCAGGGGGTTCTCGGGTCCTAATGTTATGCACAAAAACAGTCCAAAGAAAATCGGACGTTACGACGGCTATGTTTACGCGATTACCAATGTTTAAACTACTCCAATTAACCACCAACCAACTCATAACCATCAATACAACAAAACTTCACCTAAACCATACCACAGTCCATAATCTCCAAGGTTTTCAACTCAAACAA